>NC_040041.1:22866520-22933506 GCF_003713205.1 Coffea eugenioides
CAGCGTATTCTCTCCCCAGATGACAGCCATGTTCTTGTTAGCAGCAGAGTAAGAATAACCAGGAGTTGTGCCAGATTGCCGTCCAAAAAGGCCATTCAAATTGGGTCCTGAAACAGCCAAAATGCTTTAAGAAACACAAGCAAAGATTGCACGTATCACAGAAATATAATAGCATGAAAGCAAATCATATAACTAATGGATCTCATTTGAATTTTTCTACAGTCACTGAATGTCCTAAGCTCAAACACAGAGATGGCATAGCCATGAAGATGCAGCAACTACAACATTGCCCTTGAAGGTAAAAAACAAGGATTTAACAAACACATCTTGATGTCATAATGATGATTCAACTTTTAATCATTTAGACAAAAACCAGTACAATTAAGAACTATATCCTACTAGCTTTCCATAGATGATGCTCTGAAATACAAATTCACCTGTGAATCCCTGCACGCACATATTATGTCGAGCAAATTGCACAAATAACATCAAAAGGTGCTGCATAGACAGTAATGATCATATAAACAATGAATAATGTCTTGCATCATATTGCAACTTCATTACTTGAGAAAGCTGTAATCCAATTTCAGCAACTCATTAAAATGAGTCATGTTTGTCAGACAAACAACAACAAAGCGTTAAAATGCCTAACAAACATGCAGAATTTCAATGCATGTTTGTGATTTACAGAAAGCCTCGAAATTATGGTCGCACATCCAATATATGCAGCTATTCCTGAGATCCTTCTTAAAAGAATATCTATCTGTCTTAGTAAACCACAGTCAAGTAAGACAATCACACCCATTATTTCCCAATCCAAAGTACATCCTTCACACCTCAATATTCAAGAAGTAAAACCTTATAAGGTGCAACAAAATTTCTACAGCATACATGATGTAAACCTCATCAATGAAAATTTTTTTCCTCCATTAGATCAAATTTTACACGATAAATTTACCTATGGATCAAAAATAATTGAGAACAACAAAACGTATAACTATCTTTCTCTGTAAAGGTATAGAAGCCACCTCGAACTTCACACATGAAAAAAGAATAAGCACCAAGCATCCAAGACTTGAATCTATATCTCAAACTACAAAAAGTACAATTAAGACCTCGAGATTTACAGGATGAAAAACCAAATACAAGCACATACAAATGAGATCGCAGCTCATCCAGATCAGACAAGATAGAGAAAATAATAAATGCGAAGAAAAAGTAAAAAAAAAAAAGTAAGAGAAACGCAGAAAATCAGAAGCAAATCCACATCGGACGAATTAGAAAGATAAAAATTTGGTCGAAAATCAACCTTGTTTGTGACCGGCGCCTTTTTCAACAGTGTGGCACTGAGCGCACTTGGTCTTGAAGATCTTCTCTCCGGCTTTAGGAACACCGGGAGGAGCTTGCTCGAACGTTGCCATTTTCCCGAATGCAACCAAAAAACGAGACCTTAGGGTTTTCTAGCTTTTTTTTTTTTCTTTCCGGCTTTGAACGAGAGTGCCTGTTTTGAGAAATTTCTAGGGTTTTCAGGGAAAGAAAGAGAAGTCACGTATTGGTGGCTGTATTTAAATATTCAATTATTAATCAATTTCTTTTCGGGTAAAAGGGCGCGTGCTTTGGAGGCGGCGTCAAGCGTCACAGCTCTTAATTCTACTAAAATGACAACTTTAACCCTTTCATTTGCGGTACAGATTGCGCGGGTGACTCGGTTTCTCGCCGTCTGCGGAGGTCGAAACAAAAACGTGGTGCAACAGAAACTAGTATAAGGGTGGATTCGTTATTACATATTTCTTTATTTCGAAAGATATTCTCTGATTTGTTGGAGGATGCGGGACTTTCCATTTTGTTTTTTTACTTACCTATGCTTCATTTTGTTTTTCTATTTATAGTAGGCCTTTTTTATCCATAGAAAAAGTTTGTAGGTTTGACTCTGATCACTGCGACGACAGACTAGAGTATGCTCTTAAGACTATAAGTCGCACCACGAATCATGATCACTGCGACGACAGACTAGAGTATGCTCTTAAGACTATAAGTCGCACCACGAATCAAGACATGTTCATGAAATTATAAATTGTTTAAAGAGTTTTTCTTAATTATTTATCAATACAATTCTCATATTGATAGTGAAATTCGAATTTTGCAAAGAAAATTTGCATTTATTTTTCGATTATTTCAATACGTACCAAGATTTTAGCATGACAAAACCAAACCAACATTTCTTTTTTTTGTTTTAGTCAACGAAACTTGTCTTGCACATTAAGTCATTTATTTCAATTGTACCGTCTCGATCAATTAAATAATGGTTTTTCTTTAAAAACATTGAACATTCAATATCAACATCTTAAACATCCATTTAAGAAAAATCTTAAACATTCATTGAACGCGGTTCCTCCAGTGTAATTTGTCCATTCTTGAAGTTTTCACAATTTATTATCTTATGGGCTGATTCTTAAGGACCCACAACCACAAGGGATATTTTTTGTTCAACTAGTGTCGAAGAGACTACTCCCCAAGATCAAAGAAGAGGATATACGTATCTGAAAGTATAAAATGGATCCTCTC
Source organism: Coffea eugenioides (assembly GCF_003713205.1). NCBI lineage: Eukaryota > Viridiplantae > Streptophyta > Magnoliopsida > Gentianales > Rubiaceae > Coffea > Coffea eugenioides. The sequence continues at coordinate 22,869,086 of NC_040041.1, forward strand.
TAAGGACGAAATCTCTATTTCGTAACAGTTAATGTCCACGTGACTATTGGCGAGTGATTCCCATGTTGCCGAATTCAGCAGTACAATAGGACGCACTTTTTCGTTGTCGATTAATACTTGCACATTGGTAAGAACTTCGAAATTTAAGCGTGGAATAAAAAAAATGCATCGTCTTCGCTTTTCGCTTCCTATTACAAGCAAGCACAAAATGCATAAAATTGTGAAGCAGAAGCACCACATTAATATCCCTTTCCTCTCAGTTTTCTTTCTCCTCCTCCTCTATTCTCTAGTCCACCATGTGCTCTACAATCGACATTCTGAGGAGCATACACTTGAGCGGTCCTCGACCAAAAACACATCGAAGCAGAACATTTCCAAGATAACATCTGAGGGTCAGCAACAGAATAGGTCGAAAATTCCTTGCCAAGGCATAAATGATAGGACACGGTAACGAGCCCGATGTATATACCATGTTGCTCCTCGTAAATGCTGTGCCCAGCAATTTTACTGGACAAATAATAAGAGATTTTTGTTTTTGGAGGATGAAAAACCAAGCCTAAACTACCAGCTCCTCAGGTCGAATGTAAAAAGCAGCATGGATTCCCTAGGCACTGAGAAAATGGTCAATTGTCACAGAAATAGAGAGTATCTAGAGAGATACAGATCAAGAATTCCACCAGAAAAAATTAGGTGGGTAACAGGCAAACCACTATATCTCAAAAAGCCGCTTAAAAATAACAATCCTTATTAATACAAAAAGCTAAATCCTATACAAACAGTTTCCTTCACCACAAAAATGTGTTTCACCATGACTTTTGCTTCCTCACTAGCTCCTTTTAAGGTCCACCAAGAGCCTGCGCAGCAGGAAGCATAGGCCAGCCAAGAAGTCTAGGTGAGCCAGGTGGGGTTGAATGCCTACTAGGAGAGAATAGGCTCAGTTCCACAAATGCTCCAGACGTTTCATCTTTCTCCATTGTCCGGAAAGAAATTGATCCCCGCTTGGTTGAAGCCACTGAGTTCCTTCCAGGACTGCTTACCAGGCTCTCATCTACAGGGCTTTGGTTAGCAATTAGTGACATGGTGTCATTATGTTCATCACTAACTCTTCTTCTAGCCTCTATATCTTTCTGGAGATTCCTCAAGGCTAAAGAATCCGCAACAGGAAAATAAACAAGCAAGCAAATACCCACCCCAACACAACACCAAAGGGAAAGAAAAGCCAAAAATGCAAGAGTTTCAAACAGGAAGAGTTCAGGCCTAAACCGAACAGATAAACCGAGAAAGAGAACCCTCAAAGGAACAAGACAAACAACAGAGCAGGTTAATGCATATACTCTCTTCTGCAATCCGTTATTGATGACCAAATGTAGAATTCGCCTTCCAAGCAAGGACAGATACGCACTTAAAATTGTATTAAAGAGACCTAGGATGATTGTACTCAATAATGGGTATGTGCAGAGAGCGACATCATCATTGCGCCTTGTCTTTGATGTAGCAGCAGCCTTGGTGAAGTAAGGCGGCAATCTGTGCATATTACTTTCCTTGTTGAACTTGGGTCCAATCAAAATAACTACAAGCTGAAGAACAAAAACTGGGACGCAATAGAGAAGTACATAACCAGCTGTTCTTGCATTCCATTTCGGACTCAATGTTCCAGACTTCTGTAAGGATGCACGGAGGAGGAATACGAGGGTGAGGAACACGCAAGGCTCTGCAAACCCCAGGTTTGAGACGATGTAGATCTTGCACAATGATTCTTGCCATGTCGCGGAAAGGGCATTCAACAATCTACCGTCACGTCTCAGTAAATTCAATCGAAATATTTCTCCAAGACCCCACCAGGTTGCCAAAAAGATGAACAAGATTCTGATAATCCAAGGGCCACTAAAGTAACCAAGTTGAGTGAAACCTTTGATGCGATTGCGGAAGTAAAATGAATACAGGACGCAAAATAGTCCAAGAAGAACTAGAACAGAAACTAGACAAATTGTTACCACACCAAGTGCATCAGCAACAACTCTATTTACGTGCATTACCCAAAGCACAGATTCCACGCATGCTCTCTGCCAGCATGGAGATCAGGAGATCCTCTAGAAAAAGGACCGTTTGTCCTCAATGGTTGGAAGAATATGAGGCTATTTCTTAAATATTGCTGGAAGACTTCAGAAGACTCCAAAAAAACCATATAGGAGCAATCACACTGGGGATCTGTTGGAAGCTTCCACCACAGAACCTAATAAATTGCAGTGCTAACTTTGCTCGAAAGAAAACACCCTAAAGAGACCGGCAGTATATTTTTGAAGCCACTTTTCCCAAATGTTAAATTCTAGATGCAGAATCCAAACAAACAACCTGCACCATGAATAAGTTCAGAAAATCACAAGGGCAATTAAAGAGAAGGCTAAGCACTGCCAATGAACAAAAGATAGAGAAGATCCTTATAAGTCTGTTTAACTAACAGCCCTAAAAAATACAACCTAACTCAAAACTGTCACCTAACAAGCCAGACATGCTTGCTTCTGAGCTTGAAATCCACCACTCAGAGCAGTCAATCAACAAAGTGAAACAAGTAAGCCAAAAAAAAATTAATATTTTTGCAAAGTGCCAACATCATTTGTGCTGCTATAGAGAAAAATACTTACCTCTCATGCAGTTAGTGGATCACGACAAAACAGGTACATAGTCCAATTTTTCCCATTAGAAGGGAACTGAATCAGGCCCCATGAAAATAGTCACAAATCTCGACAAGATATTGCAGATTTTTCATAATCGTTAATGCAAATTAACTAACTTTCCAGTTCAGGTTTCTTAGTCAAATCTACTTTTCTCTTTTAAACTACCAACATGGGACCCCATGCATTTCTATACTCGGAATAGATTTATAACAAGTTCTGTGTACTGACTCAAAATACCATTATCCAAACCTATAACACGCAAAACTGCATGAGAAAAGTTTGCACACTCCATGTATAACGGTCACTCTCTACTATTTTCTTTTGAACGCACCTACCATCATGTGCAATTCTTCAACAAATTGCATAAAGAGTAACAGCACCATAACAGCCAAAATTGCGCCGATAAGGAAAACAACAGCTGGATTCCTTAAGCAGACATATTGGCAACACATAACAGCGTTACTTTACAAAAACGGCGCCAACTAGAAGAGTGATAGTAGGTATCTGCATGAGGATCCACTCTGTTCCTCTCTCCTAACTCTAAATCTTCTAAGGTCACTTGCCTAAGTGTATACATTCCCAAACAAACCCGTAGATACAGAATCTAATGATGCTGTTGTTTCATAGTAACTGGCTCATATAGCAATAATCTACACTCTAAACTCCTTCAAATGATTGAATCCAAAAAAGAAATTCTGACCTTTAAATTCACCCAGAAACACGAGTACATAACGCATTTAAACAAGAGATTACAAGCCTTAAACCCAACAAAATTTCGGAATTAGGCACACGTGAATAAACCTAATGCACAAACATCCACCCTCCCACCCAAACACTCGCCCGCACACACACATAAGATGTGTGTTTATGTTTATCAACATTAACTAAACTGAACTTACAGCAAAACCAAACACCAGAATCATCAAAACAAAGAAAGCATAGATACACACATACATACATATACATACATATGCATATATATATACACACACACACATGCGCATGTATATCTGTGTATCAAAATTCCTGTTTTGCGCATGATAACAAAAATGCAAAGCTACAACAAAACCAAAAAAGCCAAGCTAAAAACAGCAATTTGATAACATGGACATTAACGAAAGAAAGTACGTTAAGTAGGTAGGAAAAAGAGATCACAGAACAGCTTACGAGCTGAGGAATTTCGATCCGGTGAGGTGTCGACGTCGTAAAGATGGATGGCCGGAGCAAATCTGCAAAACCCTAAGAGCGAGAAAATCCTAAGAGAGATTTAGAGAGAGAAAGCAAGTTAGCGGAAGGAGGTTAAAAAAAAAAAAAAGGAAAAGAAAGAGAATGTAAGGTAAGAGAGGACTGAGGCAAAGCAACACCAGAAGAGAGAGGAAGTGTGAGTGTGTGTGTCTGTGTGCGGGAAATTTGTTGGTGACAGGCTGTCGCCAGCGAATAAACCATACCCAGAAATTTCAGAAAAATAAAATTAGTTTTTTTTAATATATAAAAGGCGACACGATTTGATTCAAGACGGTAGACGACACTCCGATGAAGGTGAATACTCCAGGGGAATAGGTCGGTAGAACAATCTAGGACAGGACGCAAGACTGCTCAAAACCCTTGCCAAAGCAAGTAAAGGGGTCGAATCTCTCTCTCAAGAAGAATAAAAAATATGCAAAACTTTATTGATAAAACGTCTCCCTTTATGCTTACAAAGCAAGCCTTTATATAAGCAAAACTAATGAAACCCTAATATCGCAAGGCTAGAGGGTCGGCCACTCTTTGGACATGGTGGGCCGACCCATGGACTCAATAAAAAGGGCCTAGTGGTTCGGCCATCCTTAGACAAAGGTGGGCCGAATCCATGGCTAACAAAAGGACTAATCTAAACTTAAGACTCCTAACACTAAGGCTTAAGGCCCTATTCGGCCAACTCACTTGGAGGCCCACTTGACTCTTCATGGCTTGGATCATGGTGTAGATAACTTGACTCTTCATGGGTTTGGATCATGGTGTAGATAACTTGATTGTCTCCTTCCAAGCATTCAATATCTCTATGAAAGCCTTGAGTCAGGGCCGCCATCCATCTCGCTATCCGTGCACACATCATCGAGTCTTCTAAGAGAAAGTCAGACGGATCACCTCTGAAGAAGAATTTGATGGGAGACGTTCCATCAGAAGTACCTCAAAACGAGCCTCATCCAAGGCTACGGCTAGAATTGCCTCTATCTCTAGGGCATTCTCACGGGGTTTGCCGGAAAAACGAGCTGAGGAGGAACCTCGGCTCCCTGGAAGACAGGAGGTGGATTATATGAGAGTTCCTCCTTTCACGGATGATATTAACGAGGAAAGGCTCCCCCCAAATTTCAAACTACCCGCCATATCCTCGTATGACGGTCGAGGTGAACCTGAGGATCATATCCACGCATTCATCTCGGCTTTCTGCTTATATTGCGTTCCTGACCCGGTTATCTGCCGGGCATTCCTAGTGTTCCTTCAGGGGATAGCTCAAAAATGGTTATAGGGATTAGAACCTAGGAGCATATCCTCCTTAGGGGAGTTGGTGGACAGGTTTATCCACCGCTTTGTCTCTTCAAAGACGATGACGAAGACTCCGGCGTATCTGTTAAATATGCAGCAGAATCCAGGAGAGTCCCTTCGTTCATACGCCCAGAGGTTTCAAAATGAGAGCGTGCAAATACCTGATCCCAATGAATAGGTAATTATAGCCACATTCACCAATAGACTCGTCTCGGGGACGTTTAACACGGGGGTGCACAAGAAATACACCCGAACTCTAAAGGAGTTATGGCAAAAGATCGAGAAGGGCATACAAATCGAAGATCTGAACCGGATGAAAAGGAAAGCCCAAGTGGCTCGTTCGGGGGCAGACTCCCGAAAGAAGAAAGAATTGAACCGAAGCGAGGCCGGAACTGCGGGAGCTTTTCAAAGCCCCGGCCGAGATCGGCAGGGTGTCTTTGACAGGATAGCCAAGGGCAAATCCACCGTTCTGGATTTCGACCTGACTCCTCTGAACACCAATCGATCTCAAATCCTCGCGATTATAGAGCAGAATCACCTCGGACGCGCCCCTCCCCGGATGGCTGGAAAAAGGGAAAAAAGAAATTCTAACCTTTACTGTGCCTACCACCGGGATATTGGGTACGAAATCGAGGATTGTAATAACCTAAAGAGGGATATTGAAGAATAAATTAGGCGGGGGTACCTAAAGCAGTTCGTCCGAAGAGATGAAGAGCATAATAGGAATGACCCTCGCCAAGAGAACCGAGGTGATTCCCGCCGAGATAGTAACCGAGGTGAAATCCGGTGGGACGACAAGCAGGGATCCAGGAGTAGTTGTCGACCCTTTGAAGATCGTAGGGAGATGAAGAAACCTCCCCGAGACGGATCTCCCGAGTATGAACCCACCGTAACTGGAATTGGTTATGGGCCTAACATAGTCGGGGTAATCAACACTATAGTTGGAGGACTGACGGGAGGAGACAACCAAAATTTTCGGAAGAGGACCTACTGGCAAGCTAACTAGGACCAGGGTGAGACGAATTCTCATCTTACCGAGGTCATCACCTATGGTTCGAGTGACCCCGTCCCTACTGCTTCTAGCAGCCATGAGACCCTGATGATCGAGATGTTCACCAACAACTACATCGTTAAGAAGGTCTACGTTGATCCGGAGAGTTCGGTTGATGTTATGTACCACAGAACTTTCGAAAGTCTGAGGTTGACCAATGAGCAGATAACCCCCGTCAAAACCTCTTTTGTCGGGTTTGGGGGACGCGTGGTGCATCCAGAAGGGATGGTCACCCTGATAGTCACAGTGGGCTGCCATCCCCGCTGCCGAACCATCCCCGTCAACTTTGTTGTGGTAAGGGCTGATTCCCCTTACAACTTGCTTATGGGCCGACCTACCCTCAACGCCATACGTTCGGTCTATTCGACGTACCATCTGAGTTTTAAATTCCTTACTCCGGCGGGCGTGGTCGAGGTGAGCAGCGATATTTGTGCAGCACGCGAATGCTATCTCGCCACTCTCCAAGCCGCATCCGCCTCTACATCTGAGTCAAGGGTCAAAGTAAGGAGACCCAATATCCTTTCAATTGATTGCATAGATCCACAATCGTCCGGGAAGTCCGAGAGGCTAGAGACTGGAGATGAAATGTAGGAGATTCCCTTGGATCTTTCAAATCCAGAACAAACCATCCGCATCGGAACCAGCTTACCATCGTCACTCCGGGACGAGATGATTGGCCTCCTCAAAGAGTACCAGGACGTGTTCGCCTGGACTGCTGAGCAGGTTATGGGGGTGCCCCACCACATTATGCTGCATGAGCTAAATGTTGACCCGCGTGCTAAGCCTGTAAAGCACAAAAAGAGGCATTTCGGCCCAGAACGTGACAAAGCTGTAGTCGAAGAAGTACACAACCTGTTGCCAGCACGGATGATTAAGGAAGTGCAGTACCTCACCTGGTTGTTTAATCCCGTCATGGTTAGGAAGGACGCCGGAGGGTGGAGAATGTGTGTGGACTTTACAGATCTGAATAAGGCCTGTCCAAAAGATTGTTACCCATTGTCGAAGATGGACACCTTGGTGGACTCGGCAATGGGGTATGAGGTCCTCTGATTCCTGGATGCTTTCAAAGGTTACCACCAGATAGGAATGAATGAAGAGAACCAAGAGAAGACGGCCTTTTTCGTAGATCAAGGCGTCTACTGTTACACAACTATGCCTTCGGCCTGAAGAATGCCGGAGTGACATATCAGAAGTTGATCAACCAGGTTTTCAAATCTCAGATTGGTCGAAATGTCGAGGCGTATGTTGATGATATTCTTGTAAAGAGCAAGGAGACCTCAGCTTTTCTATCCGACGCAAGAGAGGTCCTTAGAGTCCTCCGTGACACGTGGATGATGCTAAATTCCAAGAAATACATATTCAGAATAACCTCGAGAAAATTCTTGGGGTACCTCGTGTCACGCCGGGGTATAGAAACAAATCCTAACAAGATAAAGGCAATTCAGGAGATGTCTTCACCTCGATGTACACGAGATGTGCAAAGACTTACTGGACGATTGGCAGCCTTGAACCGATTCTTGTCCCAGTCAGCATCTAAGGCACTGCCATTTTTCAAAGTCCTGAAGAAGGCTGATAAATTTTTCTGGACAGAAGAATGCCAGCAGGCCTTTGAACAAATGAAGCAGTTCTTACTCATCTCCCTACTCTCACTTCACCTCAGCCCTGGGACAAGTTGTTCTTGTACTTGTCCGCCGCTGATGAAGCAGTGAGTGCCGTACTGATACGAGAGAAAGGTGTGCAGATGCCTGTTTATTATGTTAGTCGGGTTCTTCAAGGACCCGAAACCAGATATGTCCAGGCCGAGAAGCTCATGCTAGCCCTAGTTCATGCAGCACGCAAGTTGAAGCCTTACTTTCTAGCTCACCACGTGTGCCTGAGGACAGATCAGCCTCTTCGACAGATTTTATCGCGCCCTGAAGCATCCAGACGACTTACCAAGTGGGTCATTGAGTTAGGGGAGTATGACTTATCTTACAAGCCTCGGAAAGCTATCAAAACGTAGGTTTTCTGGGACTTTTTAGCTGAGTTCACTTTTGGTTAAAAAAAAGAGGTGACTTCGGATTCCGTTGAGGCTCGGCAATGGATCTTACATGTAGACGGTTCATCTAATAGCGAGGGTAGCGGAGCAGGCTTGCTCCTCGAAAACCAGCAAGGGGAGCTGTGTTCATATACCCTTCGGTTCGACTTCGTCGCCTCCAACAATGAAGCCGAGTACGAAGCAGTCATCGCCGGATTGCAGCTAGCACGCAAGCTAGGTGTTCGGCATATATTGGTGAACAGTAATTCCCAACTCGTTCTTTGTCAAATATTGGGTGAGTATGAAGCCAGAGAAGAGGTGATGCAATGCTACCTCTCTAAAGTCCACCAACTCATTGCATACTTCGAGTCTTTTGAAATTCAAAAAATACCTCGGTCACAGAGCAAACGAGTCGACGCGCTGTCTCGTCTGGCTTCCACTTCTTTTTCAACTTTGAATAAGACAGTCTTGGTCGAAGTCTTGACTGAACCTAGCTATCTCGAATGAACGGTGTACCTTGTTTATCCGAGAGACACCTGGATGAGTCCATTGATCCGGTTCCTAGGTCAGGGGGAGCTCCTAGAGGACCGAGCCGAAACCAGAAAACTTCAGCACAAAGCACCTCGGTACGCTCTCAGCAACAATGTTCTGTATAAGAGGTCTTACCTCGGCCCCTGGCTACGGTGCATCAAGGCCGAAGACGGAGAGAGAATTCTACGATATATACATGAGAGACTCTGTGGTGCTCACGTCGGCTATCGGATGTTGGTCAAGAAGACTTTGCTTCTCGGATATTTTTGGCCAACTCTCCGGCGAGACGCCCAACTGTCGGTCCTTTATTGCCCATCCTGTCAGCACCATGCCCCATAGCACCATCAGTCAACTAATCTCATGGTCCCTGTCACTTTGCCTTGGCCTTTTGAACAATGGGGGACAGATATCATCGGACCCTTCCCTCGGGCCTCGGGCAATGACACATATATGGTAGTGGCCGTCGATTATTTTACTAAGTGGGTTGAAACCGAGCCCCTGCGAAACATAATCGGCCCCATTCAAGGAGTGGTGTGAGAACTTTGGCATCAAGCAACACTTCATTTCGGTGGGACATCCTCAAGCTAATGGGCAGGCCAAGAATTTCAATCGGACGCTACTCCATGGCATCAAAACTCGATTACATCATCTCGGCTCTTCCTGAGTAGACGAACTCTCCAATGTATTGTGGTCTTACCGAATTAGGCCGAGATCCGCTATATAGGAAACTCTTTTCTCTCTGACGTACGGTTCCGAGGCGGTGGTCCCTGCTGAATTTCTCTAAGCCCTCGAATGGCAGCCTTCACTGTCGAGGTGAACGATGAAGAGAGGAGAACAGATCTTGATCTTGCTGAAGAAAAAAGGGATGTCGCGGCAGCCCGCATGGCTCTGTATAAAAATATCCTTGTTAGCTACTACAACGCTCGTGTAAAATACCTGCGGTTCAGTCCGGGTAATCTCGTCTTGAGAAAGAACTCGGTTAGCCGATCTGAACCTCTGGCAAGTTAACTCGGAAGTGGGATGACCCATATCGTGTAGTTCAAGCTAGTCAGAACGGGTATTGTAAATTAGTTTACCGAGATGGTACTCTCGTACCTCGAACTTGGCACGCCGAAAACCTTAAGTTATATTACCCTTAAATTCATATCTTATTGTCCTTTATAATTTGTTGTTATTTCATTATTTTCTTAAGTATCACTGAGGTGTTATTAAAGAAAAGAATGGGACAAAATAGATAGAACACGAATGGAACAAAAAGACAATTCTTATAGATTGTCAGGAAAGAAATTACAAGTGTGAAAAACCGAGATCTCGAAGCTTTCCTAAAATCTTAGCCTCGGTGGAGTAGACAAAAAATTGAGGTACAGCCTAAGATTTCTACGATCCCCTCGCCCTGGCCGAACCTTCTGCCTCGTCACTACCAGGCTCGCCTCCTTTAGTGCCCCTACCGAGCTCGTCACCTGGCACCTGCTTGAAGTCCTCCATCTCACGATTGAACTTCTCTCTGACTTTGGCAAGGTTTCTTCCAGACTGGATACCCTCGACTATGCGATCGTAAAGTTCTTTGGCATCGTCATTAAAATTAGGTTTGTCTTTCAACACGTCCAAATCCTCCGAAGCAAGGTAGGAAGCGGCGTCCTTGTCGCGCCCCACTTTTCGATGTGAATTGAGTATGGTGATGAATGTGTGCGATGTAATGTGTAAAAGGCCATGGGACTTAGAATGCGACGATTTGACCCAAGAAAAATAGTTCAAAAAGGGTTTTTATATGAAAAATGGAGTCGCCACTTGGTATAGAGTTAGGGTGTACCAAGTCACCCAAAAAATGAAATTTTTAAAGAAAAAAGTAAAAACCCTTTTTAAACAACTCCTAGTCCACGTAAAACAAAGAAAAAGGTTCGGGGGTCACATTTGACGAAGGGGAAGGCAAGGATAAAAATCCAAGGCACCCCTTCGACCTAACCAAGGCTAGTTGCGTGATTTAACCCTTATTTTCCTCATTTTTCCTACCCAAGGTATGTATGCAAATTGGATATAACTAATGGATGAGAAATGCAATCTTAAGTCTAGAAATGTCTCTGATGAGGCTCTTGATCCCATTCACATGAATTGTGAAGGTCAATAAGGAGAGACCTCATAGAAAATCATGAATGATGCAAATGAGGACTCAAATGAGAGTGTAAGTGTGCAAAGTGTAGAAAAAAGGTGCATGTGCGCAATTTGAAAGTGTTTGTGTGCAAATGAATAAAAATAAAAGTGCTCGTGTGCAAGTGAATGAAAATAATAAATATATAAGTAAAATAAGTGCAATGTGTGAAGTGAAAAGTAAAGAAAGGGAATAAGTGTGTGAATATAACATGTAGATTTAAAATATATATAATTAGTGAGGAAAATAGTGAGAAAATGATATGAAAATGCATGAACTTAGAGGAATGCATCAGGTCGGGTACAGGAATGACCTCTAATTTTTGTGATTTTAATTTTCCCTTTGATTAGAAGGAAAAACTAGCGTGCTAAGGCTATTTTGAAGCCACACTCGCTCGTTTCCCTTACCCAAGGGAGTTTCTCAGGCAAATGGACCCTATAACTAGCATGAAATGCAAATGTCTTAAAATGAAAGGGAAAAGGTTAGAGGGACATGCCAAATGCCATAAAAACTAAAAAAAAATGCATGAAATGTAGTGAACATGCAGACATGTACTAACGGGGAGGGTCCCTAAGGGTCTAGCGTTGGACTAGCCCATTCTACGAATTCCGACTAGTATTGGACTAGTGGAAACGTACATTCATCCATCACATTCATTTATAAATATAGAAAGCAGGTAGACATGCAAAATCACTTATAACACGTAGCACATAACACTTAGCATGCTCGACTAGATGCAATAGCTTAATAAAGCAAATTAAACACATAGCAAACCAAATAATACCCCAAAAGCAAATGAAACTATTACATGGGCTAACTAAAACAAATGGGGGAAGGGAAAATGGACCAAATTACTTACTACGCCCTATCTATTACAAGCCAAAAGGTGTACACATACCCCATTAATAAAAATCAAAAGTAAATGAAATAAATGAAAAGAAATAAGGAGAGGCTAGGAAAGCAAGTAGACATGCAACTTCCAATTAGCACATTAGTCCACATAGGAGAGAAACAAAAGAGGTAAAAGAGATTATACCTCCCCGTTGGTGATACTAAGGAAGTAAACAAACTCAACTTGGCTAGATTCACCCAAGAAAAGACTAACTTAGGCTAAAATCACCAAAAAAAACAAAAGATTAATGCACCAATTTAGTGATAAGATATAAACTAAATAATCTGAGCCCACCAAAACATCAAACTTTCTTCAATTGTAACTTAAAAATGGCCAAATAATGCATAATTCTCAAGCAAAAACGAATCATTGATCCAATTTCTAGAATAGCAAAACATCGAGGACTCAAATGCAACTATTACCAAACATCCAAATCCAATTGAAACATTTAAGCATTTCAAAGGTCCCAAAAATAATAAAAGCCAAATAATGGTTCAAATTGCAAAAACCTTAGGACTCAATTGCAAGAAAACAAAACATATTTGGGTCTTTGTAAAATAAAAGGGAATTTGATGGGTCAAAGTGCTATTATAAGAACCCTTTTCATGCAAAAACATGCAACTTACGAAGGAAACTTGTTTCTTTGGTATATAAAAATCCTCCAAACACACACTAAACCCCTCGGAATACAGATTTTCCATCAACAAGGGTGTCAAAAAAAAATGAAGAATCTTAACACCTCCTTAGGACCTTTTGAGAAGAAAATAGATGTAATAACATCAATAAAAGTAGACTGCAATAGATCCCTATTAAAATCAAGTTTGACCAATTCGCTACTGTGAGTCAAGTATCTTTCTCCACTACACTCAAAGGAAGCAGGTAATAACAGCAAAAACAAAAGACAAGGTACAGCAAACATTTTTTCCGGCAATTTACAAAATCCAGCTTTCAAACACAATCAAATCCAAACACAAGGCTTTAAATTAGGCGGCAAGCCATCATCCAAACAAATAGAAAGAAAAACTGAGCAAAATCCAGTGCAAACACAAAATCCAGCAATTTACAAAATCCAGCAATTCAGCAATTTACAAAATCCAGCTTTCAAACACAATCAAATCCAAACACAAGGCTTTAAGCTAGGCGGCAAGCCATCATCCAAACAAATAGAAAGAAAAACTGAGCAAAATCCAGTGCAAACACAAATAAAGTACGTTTAGCAAGTTGAAAAATCTGGAACATATAAAACTGATTTGGCAAGTTGAAATGCATTTTCCAGCAAGTGCTTGGGCATGAATCCGAATTTACCTCGGTTGAATAATTATGTTAAGAGCTTACTATTTTTATTTCATTTTCTGGTTTGGACATGCTTATAAACTCTTAAATTCCTTATGCACGTATCAAGCTAGCATATGAATAATTCCAGCTCAGAAATCAAGTTCAAATAATATCCATAACCATCAAAATTTCCAGAAATTTTTCTGTTTGGTCCGGATGATCTTGCCTTAAGGCAGATTGCACTTTTGAATTTTTATTCCCCTGTTTTAAAACTTACTAGTCAACTACATGCAAGCCTAATTAACTTGTCATTACTAATTAATCAAGATTAAGGCTCCAAAACAGAAAAACTAAACCGAATGAGGCTACATTAGCAAGATAACCTCTCGGCAGTCACTTTCCATCAAAACAAAATTTCCTTAGCTTTTTATTTCTTCATCCGGCTTCATGAAATGATCATGCAAGGCCTTAATCCTAATAATCATCCAAAATCCAGTTAGTCCAGCTCCATTTCATGCTCAGATTATCACAGGGAATCAGAAATAAAATTGCATTTTCATCTCAGCTCTCGGCTGGAACATCAACATCCAAAACAGAAATTTCTAATGGCTTAATATCATCATCCGACTGCCTAACCTCACATGCATATTACTAGATGACTTAAACTTCTTGGTTTTGATTAGTTAGACACTTAATCCAACTCAGATTGTCGCATAAAGTCAGAAATAAAAACTACAATTCCAAGCAAGCTCCTCGGCAGAAATGTTTTTAACCAAAACAGAAATTTTCCACAGCTTTGGTTTCATCATCTAATTACCCAAATTAACACATGCAAGGTCACGGCTGGCTTAAACTACCTCTGATTATCCATTTTTAGTCCAGAATAATTTACCTCAAAGCAAGCTAAGACCACACACGAAAATCTGAAAAATTTCTGCTCCCTTTCGGCTCTCACGCACGCGACAGGTTTGCTGGTTCTGGTTTGGTGTAGCGGCTTCAACTGGTGGAGGTGGAATGTTGGAGTTGCTGGAAACGGTTGCAGCTGGTTGAAGTTTTGCTCACGGTTTCTCTCTGCCTTTCTTCCAGCTCACGGTCAGAACAAAACGGACAGAAGATTTCAACTCACGTTTCCTCCCTTGCTCTCGGATGCCTCACGATGAAAAAATGAAGTGCCGTGGTTTGCGGTGTAGGAATCCAAAGGAAGAGGGATGGTTCCGTGGTTTTGAGTCTAGAAGTGGTTGAGTGTTGTGTTGGTAGTGCATTTTTGATTGGTTGAATGGTGCGGTGCTGAAGCTTCTGTCCGAGGAGCTGTTTGTGCAGAGAAGGAATTAACATTTGTGGTTTGTGTCAGTGAAAATGAAGGAATGGTATCGTGTCTTGTGGTTGTGGAATGAAATGTGAAGTAGAGTGATTGATGTGGTGCCGTGGTTATGGAGATGTTTTTTTTTATTTTTTTATCTTAATTATTTAACAAAAATAATAGTAAAACTAAATAATAATAAAAACAACAATTTTAATTACAAACACATCGAAATAAACAAACTAAAAATAACAAAATTACCATTTTCGATCTTTTCTTTCATTTTTCATCATTTCTCATCATTTTTTTTTTCAAAATAAATTAACAAAAATAAACCAAAATGCCAAAAAATTAAATTTGAACGTATTTTGTGAACAATTTTCCTTTTTTTCTCTTTTTCCATGATTTTTCTACGTTAAAACTTAAAAATTAAAATAGAAACTAGAAACTAAAAAAACTAAAAGCAACCACGACAAATGAGAATAAAAAGTAAAAGAAATTACACCAAAAATTTGGTGTCTACAGTTTGCCCCTCTTTGTCTGAGTTTTGGAAAAACTTGAGACAAAGAAGTAGACACCAAATACTTACCTGCGTTATTCGGCTGCAATGGACGCTTCTGAAATGAGGATCGACCTCTTTAACAATTTTTTTTTTTTTTTTCTTTTTTTTTTTTTTTTTTTTTTTTTTTTTGAAATGGAATTGACCCAAACAGAAAATTAAAACAGGACTGACCCGAGCAGAAATTTAAAATTGGGACTGACTAGAGAAGGAAATTCAAATCATGGGACTGGCCCGAATGAGCTTTTGATCGAGGGACTGACCCGAAAATGCTTTTGATCGAGGGACTGACCCGAATGCTTTTGATCGAGGGACTGACCCGAAAATGTTTTTGATCGAGGGACTGACCGAAAATTTTTTTGATCGAGGACTGACCCGAAAATGTTTTTGATCGAGGGACTGACCCGAAAATGCTTTTGATCGAGGACTAACCCGAAATGCTTTTGATCGAGGGACTGACCGAAAATGCTTTTGATCGAGGGACGACGCCGAATGCTTTTTGATCGAGGGACTGACCCGAAAATGCTTTTGATCGAGGGACTGACCCGAGAATTTTTTTTTGATCGAGGGACTGACCCGAAAATGTTTTTGATCGAGGACTGACCAAAATGCTTTTTGATCGAGGGACTGACCCGAAAATTTTTTTTTGATCGAGGGACTGACCCGAAAATGCTTTTGATCGAGGGACTGACCCGAAAATGCTGACCCGAAAATGCTTTTGATCGAGGGACTGACCCGAAAATGCTTTTGATCGAGGGACTGACCCGAAAATGCTTTTGATCGAGGGACTGACCCGAAAATGCTTTTGATCATCGGTCAGTGGGATTAAACCCGATCCTGCCGTGACGAAATTTGATTCGATTTTGGTTTTTGATTGATGATTTTTGCTTCTTTTTGACTTTTCAAAATCTTTACAAAAAATTAATTTGCCCCAGTATGATGAATTTTTGCTATTTGAGTCCAGAGTTGATTCTGTATCGCCATGCTATTGCATTTTTTTGATGAAATTTGCTTGCGACATTTTCAATCTGCCTTTGTTCATTAAGACTCTTTCCGACACCGATTTCAGTGCAAGGTGTGATTGTTTTCATCCATGCATGAAATTTCCTGCAAAAGAGAAAAAACAAAGGAATTGCCACCATTATTTGATCCGTTTGTCCTTGAGAATCGTGTAAACATGAGTCTTTGGATGCCTTCGTCAAAGTTGACCGTGGCATCTGACTTGGTTGGATTTATCATTTCTAAACGTCTCTGATTTTTCCCGACTAACCGAGCGTGCATTTTGCCATATTGTGAAGCTTGCGTAACCGACCTTGCTGAATTTCAACCATTTTCGCAAGATGACTGAACCCAAGTATGCTTTGAATAAACCATGGGGTTATCATTCACCAAAATTCGATGATGAATATGTGAAAGAATGCAAACACAAACCATTTGTGCTTAAAGCCTACAAAAATGCCATGAATGCAAGTAATTTGGAAAAATGAGCTTTGCAAAAGAATGTTTTACAAAATGACACAGTTTTGGCCAACAAATGTCATATTCAATTCTCTGGACATCTTTGTTCTGGAATTCAAAATTGACAGAAGTATGACAAAAATGAGGAGAAATCCAAATGGATCAAACCACCAGTTGTTCCTCCTTGTGCTTGCTCATGCGGAAATCCTACCTTGGCGCCCTTTCGGGTTTTCACCAAGGTTGCCCCTACTCCTTTTCTTTTGTTTTGTTTTTGTTTTTGTTTTTCTCTTTTCCTTTTCTTTTCCTCCTTTTCTTTTGAGGTGCCCTTTCGGGTTTTCACCTAAAGACGCAAATGAAAGAGCTCAACCATGATCGACTCAGGAGTATGAGTTGAAGATTTCTGGCATCAGTAAAATGCACTTCCCTTAGAAGTTTAAGTGAAGGCATTATAGACATCACTTGCCAATTGATTAGCGAAATTCCTAATAGAAATACAGCAAGTGACGAAAGTCATGACTTTTGGGCTTTTGTAATGAGGTCAGGTGGGGTGTTTTTCAAGAAAAGTTGAGGCTTGAAAGCAGGTTTGATGAAAGGTGTGAAATAACCTGAGATTGCATCATTTTGTAATTATCTCTAATTTTGAACGAAACCGAGGAAATTTGCCCCAGTTTGATTGGATTTTCTCTTTCTTTGCATTTTCTTCATTGCATTTTCCTCACTTTTTGCATTTTCCTTCAAAAACTAAATTTGCCCCAGTGTGGGGTTCTTTCTTTTCTCTTTTCCTCTTTTTCCTTTTTCCTTTTTTTTCAAAATGAATTTGCCCCAGTATGGGGATTTTTCCTTTTCCCTCTCTGATAATCTCGTTTCAAAATGAATTTGCCCCAGTGTGGGGTTTGCAATTCTCAGGGGCTGCCAAACGAAAATTATTGTTCTGATAGCTCAAAAGGGATGACTAGGGATGAAATGTTTTGATTGGAAAGGAAGATGGCCTGACCTTTGCCTCGTCCCTTGCATGATTTCCAAAAGAAATTTGCATAATCAAAAATAAAACTTCTTACACATGTCTGAGTTGATAGGTTGAGAGACTGTTTGTCCGTCCATCTCTTCAAGGATAAGTGCTCCACTCGGTAGCACCTTTTTGAATGACAAATGGCCTTACCAGTTTAGGCCAAATTCGTCTTTGATTTCATCTTGCATTGGCAAAACTCGCTTTAACTCTTTGTCCTCCTTCTCTAAAGGCTCGGAGGCGGACCTTTTTGTTATGAACACAGGCCACGCACTTTGATAACATTAGCCATGGCACATGGCGTTCAGCTGCTTTTCATCCATCAAAATCAATTGTCGGTGACGCTGCTTTAATCAATCAGCTTCGAACTTGGCAAAGAAGGGATTTTCTCAATGAAGGTTTTCTCAATGAAGGTTTTCTCTCAAAAGAAGAGGTTTTTCAATGAAGAGCTTCATCAGATTCCAGAACAGTGATATTCAAAGGATCAAATAATTTCATCTTTGGCCATCTAAAAGAATTAAAAAAAATTCATGACAATGATTAAATAAACAAATAAAACCAATTGTGCATTTCATGAAACTCCAAATCAAAGCGAAAACAAGACAAAACTCAATTTGCAAAAGGCGCTTTCATTAAGCTATTCACACATGCAAGAAATGATTTTTGTGAACTTTAGTAAATAACAACCCCTAGATTTACCGAAATTCCCTTCGAGAGGGAAGATACTCGGCCATCCAAATTGTGCAAAGCTCCTTCAGGTTTTTCAAATTTCGTCGTTGGAGGTGGATGCCTCGAAGGTGTCCTGGTGTTCAGGAAAAGGATTTGTACTTATGATCGGCCCTTGTTCACCTCTTTTCCTTAGCACTATTTCTCCTGCCTCGATCATGTCTTGGACTTTGTGCTTAAGTGCCCTGCAATCGGCGGTTGAGTGGCCAGGTACTCCCGAATGATAGGCACAAATAGCATGTGGATTGTACCCAGCAGGCATGCCATGAAGGTAAGTTGGAGGGGGAACCACGCCTATTTTGTTGGCAACCTTCAATTGCTCATACAATTGGTCCAAAGGCCTGCCTAGGTTGGTGAAGGTTCGGGTACGGCTTTGATTGTAGGTTTCAGTGGGTCGGGGATAGTTGTAGGTGGGTCTATTTGGTGGGGGAAATCTTTGGTGGTAAGGAGGTCGAGGACGAGTTTGTTGAAAGTTTGGTTGAGATATTTGGAAAGGGGTTGTAGGCGGGTTGGCATAATTTGGGCGAGGTCGAGGATGAGTGATATTGGTGTGGTAAACAGGATGAGGATTTGAGTAGTAGGGGTAAGGGTTTGAGTAAGTAGGGTATTGTCGAGGTCTGGGTCTTGGGACAGGGTTTTGATTCCAGGTGAAGGCAGTTTCCCCCTCTTTCTTTCTAAATTGCGGGTTCTTCTCATTACCTCCTTGGCTTTGCAAAGCTTCCACTTGAGTTTTCAGGGTAGACACATTAACAATCTTTCCAGCCTTTACGAAATCATCATACTCCTCAAGTTTATTGACAATGGCGGCGAACGAGCATCCAGTCATGCGGAAAATTTCTTCAAAATACGGGGGATCATGTGCTTTAATGAAAGTGCGTATGATTTCATCCTCAGTCATCGGTGGCTCGACTTTGGCAGCTATTTTCCTCCACCTCTTGGCATAAGTCTTGTGATCCTCGGAGGGTTTTCTTTTTGTTCCTTCCAACGTGGTTCGTGTCGAAGCCAGCTCGCAGTTATACTCATATTGCCTTACAAAAGCATTGGACAAGTCAATCCAGGTTTTTACTTCTTCGGACTTCAAATTTGAGTACCAGTCGAGGGCATCCCCCTCCAGACTTTCCGGGAACAACCTTAGAGGCAGGTTCTCGTCGTCTACAGGCTTTCCCAACTTGTTAGCAAATAGTCGGAGGTGTGTCTTGGGATTACCCGTCCCATCATACTTGTTAAACTTCGGAGTTTTGAATCCCTCAGGCAATTGCACATTTGGGAAGAGACAAAGCTTATCGTAATCTAGGACTCCTTGCTTGTTCAACCCCTGACTCTTCCTCAAAAATTCATCAAAACGGTCAAGGCGTTTGAGCAGCTTTATATCAACAGGGACAGAAGATTCCCCCATTTCTGCCTTGGTTTGAAAAGTATGATCAGGCAAGAAAGGCTCGGCAGCAGTATGATAAAAGGTGTATGGCTCAGGTGGTATATTTGAAGTGATTTGGGGTTGTGGACCTCGCGTGTGAGTAAGAAAAAATGAAGGATGAGGAGGGTAAGTGTATGGCAAATTTGTGGTGGGATAGGTGAGAGTTTCTTCGGGTGCAATAGGGAATGATGGAGTAACAGTGGCATGGGCCGAAGGTAGGACAAACGGCTCTTGCTCAGGCTGTCTGACGGGTACAGGTTCGGGTTGAACTCCACTGCTAATTAGCTCATCATTCAACTTCCTTTGGGCGGCCATCTCAGACGCCATCTCTCCAAACTTGGTAAGCATCTCAGTCAACTGAATCCCCGAACTTACAGTCTCGGGTTGAGCGGTAGTAGCAGACCTATCTGACTGTTCCGGTTGTGAACTCATGTTTACACGACTCCCCTGGGCTTGACTACGGGACCGCGTTATGATGGGGTTTCGACGAGAAGCTATATTTAAATATTACCTGAGAATTTTGAAAGGAATTGCCTTTAGATTTAACCCTTGCTTAGTTATTCCAATAAAAACAAAGAAAAAGAAAAGAAAAAAACAAGAGTTAGTAGATATTCAGAAAATTCGGATGCATGTCCTATGGGGGAACCCTTTTGTGCCAAGGGTAGGCCTAGCATGAAAATGCAGTCCTCCAGAGCAGGCACTATACAATACCTGATGGATCCGATCGACTGATCGTGTGAAGAATGATTTGAAAAATTTGGCCACTTGGAGTGAGAAGAGACATTTGCCCTAAAACATGAGGACGAAGTTGGAACGGATTGATTGCTTTGATCTACACATAAAATGATTTGTGAAAGGGATTGCCATGTCTCGATTAATTTACTCAATGAACCCTAAAGGGGAAAAAGCGAGTCAAATGGATAAAATTGGTGATTTATTCAAAATCGACCGATTTACCCAAAAATAGGTAAGCTGATCAAATGTATCGAATAACATTGACGATTTATTCAAAATTGATCGAATAGATAGACTTGGTCAACTGAATTGAATGAAATTGATGATCTCTTCAAAATCAACTTGATTTCGCCCTAAAAATGGATAAATTGGCCAAATGAATGAAATGGAGTTAATGAAATCGGCCAAATCACCTTAAAAGGGTAAATTGGTCAAATGAATTGATGATTTATTCAAAAATCGACCGGATGACCCTAAAAAGGGTAAATTGGTCAAATGAATTGATTTATTCAAAAATTGACCGGATGACCCTAAAAGGGGTAAATTGGTCAAATGAATTGGATGAAATGAATTTATTCAAAAATGATTAGATTGAACTAAAATTGAATGAATTGACAAAAATGGATGATTTGTTCAAAAATCGATTGAGTTCTCTACCCATTGGGTAGTTTCAAAAAATTACAATGCCTTAGTCTATGAGCCTTCTAAAATCAAGATTTGGCCTCTATATTTATCGTCTCATCAATGGGGAATCATTTGTGAATTTTTCTTCAAATTAATGTCCTTTTACGCAAGGATTTTTACCAATTTTGATAAAGTGGCCAAAAAGTGATTATTAGACGCTCATATTCCAAAAATCGCCCCATGAAAATGATCGGATCCCACCTTACCTTGTACACTACCCCTTCGGATGGTACAAGAAATATAAACATGCAAGTCTCGTTGAATTATATATCCGAGACACAAGGTGGCTTATTCCTAACACGGGATCCCCTAAATGGCATTCCCTTTCTAGGGTTTATGCATGATGCCAATTTATTAAAACAGTAAAACATGCAAAACATGACCTAAGAGACCCTTTATTTGCCAGGGTAGGCCTAAAATGGTATGGCATTATTCATTTATGAACAAAATATATCAAAATTTCTTAAACGTGCAGGATCCTATCTACGCGGGTAGGTTCTAAAAGAAGGTCATGCCAGACCTCTTATTTGCTAGGGTTTGTGAATGCAATGGAGACACAAAACCAAGAAAAGTTAGCTCAGCAAGGTAAATACACATAACACATTGTAGCAATGAAATCAATACAAAGAAATAAAGCAATAAAGGGAGAAAGGGGTTGGACCCCTCCCCTCGTGAATAGTGTCCCTAATAGGGTAAGGCAGACGCTATCCTAGGTAACACTATCATGGATGCATGAGGTTAGGGTTCACTAATGCATCTAGACTCGATAAGTCATAGGTCCCCGAGCCTTCAGACTTGGAAACCAAGGGTCATCACTCCCAAGGTTCCTTGTCGGTGGCTCGAGCGATTCCCCAGACGTTGCTACGCACACGTCGTGTTACGGCTACCCGTCTGGGCGAATCTAAAAAGAATCCTCAACCTTCGACTAAAAACTAATAGGTCATCAACCTAAAGTTTAAAGCGGAAGATCGAGTGACCCCTCGGATCATGCTACGCACACGTCGTGATACGATCACATGTCCAAGTGGGTCGCCTAAAATCCTAATAGGGTGGAGTGGCGTGACAAGCCACTAAAAGAAAAATAAATGAAGGGTGAAAAAAAACTAAAGCGTATGCACGTATGCTAGTGCTCGTTTGGAGGGGAGGGATCAAGAACCAACGCGTGGCTCTAAGGGTGACACACACCCCCCCCAAAATGCAAATGCAAAGCGCGAGATAAAGCAAGTACAATCATACATCCAATCATCCAATCATACATACATGAGTGAGGGAGTAGTTTGATATGCGCGTACGTGGCAAAAAGTCCTAGAAAAGGAAAATGCAATCCTAATATCCAAATGCTATACATAAAAAGGGTAGAAAAAAGGAAAAGAATGGCTAAATCAAATGCTTGGACCCACTTAGGAAGTCCCCAGTGGAGTCGCCAACTGTCGCGCCCCACTTTTCGATGTGAATTGAGTATGGTGATGAATGTGTGCGATGTAATGTGTAAAAGGCCATGGGACTTAGAATGCGACGATTTGACCCAAGAAAAATAGTTCAAAAAGGGTTTTTATATGAAAAATGGAGTCGCCACTTGGTATAGAGTTAGGGTGTACCAAGTCACCCAAAAAATGAAATTTTTAAAGAAAAAAGTAAAAACCCTTTTTAAACAACTCCTAGTCCACGTAAAACAAAGAAAAAGGTTCGGGGGTCACATTTGACGAAGGGGAAGGCAAGGATAAAAATCCAAGGCACCCCTTCGACCTAACCAAGGCTAGTTGCGTGATTTAACCCTTATTTTCCTCATTTTTCCTACCCAAGGTATGTATGCAAATTGGATATAGCTAATGGATGAGAAATGCAATCTTAAGTCTAGAAATGTCTCTGATGAGGCTCTTGATCCCATTCACATGAATTGTGAAGGTCAATAAGGAGAGACCTCATAGAAAATCATGAATGATGCAAATGAGGACTCAAATGAGAGTGTAAGTGTGCAAAGTGTAGAAAAAAGGTGCATGTGCGCAATTTGAAAGTGTTTGTGTGCAAATGAATAAAAATAAAAGTGCTCGTGTGCAAGTGAATGAAAATAATAAATATATAAGTAAAATAAGTGCAATGTGTGAAGTGAAAAGTAAAGAAAGGGAATAAGTGTGTGAATATAACATGTAGATTTAAAATATATATAATTAGTGAGGAAAATAGTGAGAAAATGATATGAAAATGCATGAACTTAGAGGAATGCATCAGGTCGGGTACAGGAATGACCTCTAATTTTTGTGATTTTAATTTTCCCTTTGATTAGAAGGAAAAACTAGCGTGCTAAGGCTATTTTGAAGCCACACTCGCTCGTTTCCCTTACCCAAGGGAGTTTCTCAGGCAAATGGACCCTATAACTAGCATGAAATGCAAATGTCTTAAAATGAAAGGGAAAAGGTTAGAGGGACATGCCAAATGCCATAAAAACTAAAAAAAAATGCATGAAATGTAGTGAACATGCAGACATGTACTAACGGGGAGGGTCCCTAAGGGTCTAGCGTTGGACTAGCCCATTCTACGAATTCCGACTAGTATTGGACTAGTGGAAACGTACATTCATCCATCACATTCATTTATAAATATAGAAAGCAGGTAGACATGCAAAATCACTTATAACACGTAGCACATAACACTTAGCATGCTCGACTAGATGCAATAGCTTAATAAAGCAAATTAAACACATAGCAAACCAAATAATACCCCAAAAGCAAATGAAACTATTACATGGGCTAACTAAAACAAATGGGGGAAGGGAAAATGGACCAAATTACTTACTACGCCCTATCTATTACAAGCCAAAAGGTGTACACATACCCCATTAA
The DNA here is from genome assembly GCF_003713205.1 of Coffea eugenioides. Classification (NCBI taxonomy): domain Eukaryota; kingdom Viridiplantae; phylum Streptophyta; class Magnoliopsida; order Gentianales; family Rubiaceae; genus Coffea; species Coffea eugenioides. The sequence continues at coordinate 22,892,921 of NC_040041.1, forward strand.
TAAAAATCAAAAGTAAATGAAATAAATGAAAAGAAATAAGGAGAGGCTAGGAAAGCAAGTAGACATGCAACTTCCAATTAGCACATTAGTCCACATAGGAGAGAAACAAAAGAGGTAAAAGAGATTATACCTCCCCGTTGGTGATACTAAGGAAGTAAACAAACTCAACTTGGCTAGATTCACCCAAGAAAAGACTAACTTAGGCTAAAATCACCAAAAAAAACAAAAGATTAATGCACCAATTTAGTGATAAGATATAAACTAAATAATCTGAGCCCACCAAAACATCAAACTTTCTTCAATTGTAACTTAAAAATGGCCAAATAATGCATAATTCTCAAGCAAAAACGAATCATTGATCCAATTTCTAGAATAGCAAAACATCGAGGACTCAAATGCAACTATTACCAAACATCCAAATCCAATTGAAACATTTAAGCATTTCAAAGGTCCCAAAAATAATAAAAGCCAAATAATGGTTCAAATTGCAAAAACCTTAGGACTCAATTGCAAGAAAACAAAACATATTTGGGTCTTTGTAAAATAAAAGGGAATTTGATGGGTCAAAGTGCTATTATAAGAACCCTTTTCATGCAAAAACATGCAACTTACGAAGGAAACTTGTTTCTTTGGTATATAAAAATCCTCCAAACACACACTAAACCCCTCGGAATACAGATTTTCCATCAACAAGGGTGTCAAAAAAAAATGAAGAATCTTAACACCTCCTTAGGACCTTTTGAGAAGAAAATAGATGTAATAACATCAATAAAAGTAGACTGCAATAGATCCCTATTAAAATCAAGTTTGACCAATTCGCTACTGTGAGTCAAGTATCTTTCTCCACTACACTCAAAGGAAGCAGGTAATAACAGCAAAAACAAAAGACAAGGTACAGCAAACATTTTTTCCGGCAATTTACAAAATCCAGCTTTCAAACACAATCAAATCCAAACACAAGGCTTTAAATTAGGCGGCAAGCCATCATCCAAACAAATAGAAAGAAAAACTGAGCAAAATCCAGTGCAAACACAAAATCCAGCAATTTACAAAATCCAGCAATTCAGCAATTTACAAAATCCAGCTTTCAAACACAATCAAATCCAAACACAAGGCTTTAAGCTAGGCGGCAAGCCATCATCCAAACAAATAGAAAGAAAAACTGAGCAAAATCCAGTGCAAACACAAATAAAGTACGTTTAGCAAGTTGAAAAATCTGGAACATATAAAACTGATTTGGCAAGTTGAAATGCATTTTCCAGCAAGTGCTTGGGCATGAATCCGAATTTACCTCGGTTGAATAATTATGTTAAGAGCTTACTATTTTTATTTCATTTTCTGGTTTGGACATGCTTATAAACTCTTAAATTCCTTATGCACGTATCAAGCTAGCATATGAATAATTCCAGCTCAGAAATCAAGTTCAAATAATATCCATAACCATCAAAATTTCCAGAAATTTTTCTGTTTGGTCCGGATGATCTTGCCTTAAGGCAGATTGCACTTTTGAATTTTTATTCCCCTGTTTTAAAACTTACTAGTCAACTACATGCAAGCCTAATTAACTTGTCATTACTAATTAATCAAGATTAAGGCTCCAAAACAGAAAAACTAAACCGAATGAGGCTACATTAGCAAGATAACCTCTCGGCAGTCACTTTCCATCAAAACAAAATTTCCTTAGCTTTTTATTTCTTCATCCGGCTTCATGAAATGATCATGCAAGGCCTTAATCCTAATAATCATCCAAAATCCAGTTAGTCCAGCTCCATTTCATGCTCAGATTATCACAGGGAATCAGAAATAAAATTGCATTTTCATCTCAGCTCTCGGCTGGAACATCAACATCCAAAACAGAAATTTCTAATGGCTTAATATCATCATCCGACTGCCTAACCTCACATGCATATTACTAGATGACTTAAACTTCTTGGTTTTGATTAGTTAGACACTTAATCCAACTCAGATTGTCGCATAAAGTCAGAAATAAAAACTACAATTCCAAGCAAGCTCCTCGGCAGAAATGTTTTTAACCAAAACAGAAATTTTCCACAGCTTTGGTTTCATCATCTAATTACCCAAATTAACACATGCAAGGTCACGGCTGGCTTAAACTACCTCTGATTATCCATTTTTAGTCCAGAATAATTTACCTCAAAGCAAGCTAAGACCACACACGAAAATCTGAAAAATTTCTGCTCCCTTTCGGCTCTCACGCACGCGACAGGTTTGCTGGTTCTGGTTTGGTGTAGCGGCTTCAACTGGTGGAGGTGGAATGTTGGAGTTGCTGGAAACGGTTGCAGCTGGTTGAAGTTTTGCTCACGGTTTCTCTCTGCCTTTCTTCCAGCTCACGGTCAGAACAAAACGGACAGAAGATTTCAACTCACGTTTCCTCCCTTGCTCTCGGATGCCTCACGATGAAAAAATGAAGTGCCGTGGTTTGCGGTGTAGGAATCCAAAGGAAGAGGGATGGTTCCGTGGTTTTGAGTCTAGAAGTGGTTGAGTGTTGTGTTGGTAGTGCATTTTTGATTGGTTGAATGGTGCGGTGCTGAAGCTTCTGTCCGAGGAGCTGTTTGTGCAGAGAAGGAATTAACATTTGTGGTTTGTGTCAGTGAAAATGAAGGAATGGTATCGTGTCTTGTGGTTGTGGAATGAAATGTGAAGTAGAGTGATTGATGTGGTGCCGTGGTTATGGAGATGTTTTTTTTTATTTTTTTATCTTAATTATTTAACAAAAATAATAGTAAAACTAAATAATAATAAAAACAACAATTTTAATTACAAACACATCGAAATAAACAAACTAAAAATAACAAAATTACCATTTTCGATCTTTTCTTTCATTTTTCATCATTTCTCATCATTTTTTTTTTCAAAATAAATTAACAAAAATAAACCAAAATGCCAAAAAATTAAATTTGAACGTATTTTGTGAACAATTTTCCTTTTTTTCTCTTTTTCCATGATTTTTCTACGTTAAAACTTAAAAATTAAAATAGAAACTAGAAACTAAAAAAAACTAAAAGCAACCACGACAAATGAGAATAAAAAGTAAAAGAAATTACACCAAAAATTTGGTGTCTACAGTCCTGGACGGCTGACGTATAGTCGAAGATAAATCTCGGCACTGTTAGCTCGATGAGGTCACGTTTGAAGGTCTTAGAAGAGCGGAAAGCCTCGACTGCCGAATTGCCGGCCTTTTCTATGGCTTCCTGAGAAGACTGCTCTTCCTCGGACCGCCGTTTCTTCTCTTTGTCCAGAGCAGTCTCTAGAGAGTTCATGGTGGCCTTGAAGTGCTCCACCTCAGCTACAGCGGTGTCGTGCTGCTTTTGGAGTTGCGCTTTTTCTTCTGCGGCGACTTCAAGTTCCTTTTCGAGCCGAGATACCTTGTCCATAAGCTCGGCGGGAGGCTGGTTCTCGATCCTGTTGGTATATCTTTGCATGAGCTCGGACAAAAAAGTAGAAGTAGAGGCCCACGCCACCGAAGTGCTCTGCATTAGCTCTTCTGCGGTGAGTTTCTTGGCGAAGGAGTGATCTCGGGGCAGATTGGAGTGGACAATGAGGTGATGGGCAACTCGGGGATCTCTGCATCTGTCATTGACGGAGACATCCCATTCCCGGCACCAGCGCCAACCGATATGCCTCTTATCCTCTCCTTTAGGCACGGGCTGGACGAAGTGCCGATTCCAGAGGGAAGACTCCGTGACGGGCCCCTTTGGCGCTTGGATCTGCTTACCCTGGCTCAGAGGAGGCGGAGCGATGATGGTCACACCACGAGTGGCCACCCCCTCCGGAATGGCTGAGATCCTGGAGGTATCCTCTGGAATGGTGTTCAACGGTGTTGGGGTTTAAGTGACAGGAGAATTCTTCTTCTTCTGAGCCCCGGAGGTCTGAACAGGGGCCTTGCGTTTCTGTGGTCGTTTGGCCATTGAGGCAGCTCCTGAGACGATCAAATCCGAAACTCTTGTCACTGCACAAGGGAGAAGGATTAATAAGAATCAAAGGAAATGAAACAGTACGAAGTGAGGAATGAAAGAATACAGCATTTTTGAAGCCGAGTAGAGAAAAAAGGGGGACGGTTCGGGCTGATCAGTGTTCGGCTGATTCCCCCATTAGCAAGGACCGCCTCGGGGTAATCCCAACAATTGATCCCGAGGCCCGACCCGAGGAGTTTTCGGAAGCTCTTCTCGTCATGTTTGCCAGGGGTAGGGTTTTTCGCCAAGACGGGAGGCCTCCACCAAAATCCTCTTGGGAAGTCTTCGATCGAGACGAAGAAGAAGTTGTGTTTTCACTTCTTGATGGACGTAGGAGCGTCCACCACCAACTTTGGCACATTTTTACCTCGGTTACAGAAGTAAAACCACCTCCTCTCACTTCTGCTGTTGTGGATAGTATAGCAACGATGAAAGAGGTTGACGGTAGGGGTTAGTCCTTGTTTTCGGCATAGTATCTTGAACTCGACGAGGATTCGAATTGAGTTCGGGACTAGCTGAGTTACCGTGACACCCCAGAATTTGAGGCAGTCTCGGAAGAACCTGGTGGTGGGCATTCTCAGCCCCGCTTCCAACTGGTCCGTATAGATAGCTACTCTTCCTTTTGGTGGCCGTTCGGCTATTTGGTTTGGTCGAGGCATGTAAACGCTGTAATTCCGGCAGAAGGGATACCTGCGAATTACCTTGTCAGCCATAACCTGATCGACAACGTTGTGGAATAGCGAAAGTTGGCCGAAATCAATACTCGAGAGATCGGGAGGGGTTGCCGGTTCTTGCACCCCTTCGTCTCGGGATATCTCAGATTCGAGTTCGTCGTTGTACAACTCCTCGGATCTTTCTTCGATCTGCTCCGTCTCGTCTCCTCCTTGGACCTACTCCACTTCGTCCTCACCGGCTACCTCGACGTTCTCCCCCGAGGTCGATTGGTTCTTTTCCTCCTCGGACGGGTCGGGTCTCTCTGCCTCTTCAAAGTTCGGCCTAACTGTCTCTCTATGTGTGCGAGCTATTCTAGCCATAAGTAAAAGAGAAGGGCTGATGGACTTACTTTCGAATAAAGTCGAAATATCAGGGATAGTCGAGATGATAATATGACGAGGGTTTGCTCTGAGGTGGTTGAAAACTTTTGCGGTAAAAAGTGAAAAGATAAGGACCCTCTTATTTATAGGCAAGAGGGGGAAGACTGAAAGGACGGCACTCTTGGGATTCTCGAGGGAACACCCTCTCTCCTCATTAAAGAGGGTGTTGTTCCTCTGATTGGTGATTTGGCGGCTGTCCAGAGACCTGTCATTAAAGTTGTCAGCCATCGCATCATCTTCTTACTAGTCCCATCCACGTGTACATGACCTGTCGTTGCTATAGTTCACACTTCGGAACCCCTTGTAAGCCTCAGGAAGCAGCGAGCAAAATCCCTCTTCCCGAAGCTTGGGGGGCTTAGTGAGGGTTGTCGATTTGGCTTGGAAACCCCGAGGCCTCTCTGCTTTGGGGATTATCATTCCCGGAGTAATCACCTCGGACATCCCGCGACCCCAGGCGACTGAGGTGGGTTCGACTGCTGTGATCGCCTCGGGCGGAGCCCTGAGTCACACCGCCGAGGTGACACTTAAAGGTCTGACAATTGGAAAAGTAACGGATGTGACTTCTGACACTTCCGACACGTCCGTCCTGACACGCTGCTCTGACACCCTGTCCCCTGCATAGTGGTCAAACCCAGGAGATAGACCATCTCAATCAGATTTCTAGGGACCTGGACCCTACAGTCCTTCCCTCCAAATTGTCCCCTATAAATACCGGAGCCGTACCCAGGGAAAGGGAACGACTCTCTGGTAACAAATGAGCCTATTTCTTTTCTCAAAAAGTGATCTTTGTGTTTTTATAATATCTCAACTAACTTAACCTTCGGAGGTAAACCGGGGGATCTTACCCCACCCCTTGTGAATCAAGCAGGTGATCCTGGTGCGGTGACCTCGCCAAGCAGTAGAGCACCGTACTTCCCGACCAGCTAGTCAGGTCAGAATTCACCGCTTCACCCAACAACATCACAACAACAAAATTAGCAAGTGAAAGAAACAAACTAACGTCTAAACATGATTATAGTATAATGAATTAGAAAAGAAAAAGCTGAAAAAAGAAGAAAAAATAAAGGGAGATACCTTAACGAGAGTTATGGTCCTTTGTTAGAATTTTTTTTGATGAAATTCCCAAGCTTCAATCAAACTGGTTGCTGCCTTGTTGTGTTTGACTTGCTAATATGTGTGTGAGATTGGGAGGGGGAAAGGGTAAGGAGAACCGAGAGGGAGTAGTGGTGGTTTTTCTTTTTTTCCTTGTTTGTTCAGAGGAAAGAAAGAAAAGGCCGAGAGATGTATTGAGTTGGAGTCTTTGTTCTTGTGTCTCTGATGGTGTGTTTGTCTCTTGTGTGAATTGAGCGAAGTGGGGGGAATAGAACCAAGAGAGAGTGAGGGACATATTTTTTTCTTCTTCTCTGTTTTCATTCTTCTGCTCAAGTCTGAGAGAGGGAGAGAGTGAGGAGCTAGCCTCGGGTCTTTTTTTTTTTTTTCTTCTTGTGTGTTTTCCCCTTGTGTTTTAAGAGAGAGTCGAGAGGAACTTGTGAGTTGGAGTTTGTGTGTGTGTTTGGTCAAAATGATGGTCTTCTTCCAAATGACAAGAAAGATCAATACAAAAAAATTGAGTGTATCAATTGGTTAATAATGTATTTGGTAAAAGAGAAATGATTATGGGTGATTTTTGATTTTCTTGACTTTCTTTTTCTTTTTTTTTCTTAAAATCAACCTACAAAATGAGAAGAATGCACATAAAAATGCAAAAAAATAAATAACTCATTAAATAGAAAAAATTAAAAAAAAATGATAAAATTGACAAAATTTTGGTGTCTACAATCATGTTTGGATCATTTTAAACTTGTACGAAGTGTTAAACTTTGTAAAAGAATGTTTCAAAGCATATTGCGAAAAATGGTGATTTTCATGGAAAAATTGTAAAAGTACAAAATTTTGCATTTTGTTGCAAAATTGCCAGAAACGTGAGGCAGACCCATGAGGTGTACCTTGCGGATCTGCCTCACAGATCTCTACTGACCATCTTTAAAACATGAACTTTCATTCTTTTGTTCATTTCCTCTTCCTGTTCCTCACACACTCGAACCTCCAACACACTCCACTCGTCAAATCTTTATTTTCACCATTTTTTCATGTTTTAAATCACCATACAAACACTTCAAATATTCTTGAGAACAACTTTCACTTATCAAAATTACCCAAAAATACTTTTGAAGTCCCTCTATTTGTAGGCAAGATGTAGTTGAAATTTTTACAATATATGAACCAAGATTATTGCTAATTTCTAAGGGGACCTAGACCAATCCAGTCATCAAGCCAAATTCTGGACACATTACTATTCACCTTGTTTACTACAATATCGAAAAGGAGTCCACCCTTCACCTTTTTCTCCATTTCTGTAGTAGTATGCAAATTTGCATCATAACCCTAACCAGCAAGATGGTAACTCTCTTGAGGTTGAGACTTTCGACACCATTGACAATGTGAAGGCCAAGATTCAGGATAATAAGGGGATTTCACCGAATCTATAACGTGTAATCTTTATTGGCAAGCAGCTCGAGGACAACAGAACCCTAGCTAACTATAATATTTAGAAGGAGTTGACTCTTCATCTCGTCCTAAGGCTTCATGGCGGTATGTAGATCTTTCTTAAAACCTTAACTAGCAAGATGATTACCTTGGGAGTTGAGAGCTCTAACAGCATTGACAATGTCAAGGCCAAAATTCAATATAAATGAGGAATTCCTCTCGACCAGTAGTGGCTGATTTTCGCTGGGAAGCAATTTAAATCCAGAAGAAGTCAACCCTTCATCTTTTTCTCTGCCTCTATGGTGGTGGTGCCATCTAATGAAACTTAGGCTGATTTTCTTTCCCTACTTTTCTTAATGTCTAATTTCTATTCTATTAAAAACTTGTTGGGATTATAAAGCTTTTCTATTATGTAGCAACTTAGGCTCTTGTTTTAATATAATGTGAAGCTTTCTGTTACTTTAATTTCTAAAGAAATTCTTGTTTCTTACTCTAACATTGGTTGAATCTTCATTCATTCTTGTTTATAGTGGCCCTAAGGGAGATGTCTGATAATTACCCTCCTATCGATTGGGGCTTCTACATACAAGCTACTATGACCAAGTTGTTGTTCTTCCATTTTGCCTTGTCCCTCCTTGTTCCAATCGTAGACATAATTTTGCTCTTAATTTTGTTCCAAGACTATAATGATTCGGCAGATATTTATCATCCAGTGTCAACTCGACCTTCTTGAGTCCTTCTTTCCATTATATACTATTGCTTGGATGGAAGAAGTTGTCCTTCAAATCCTGATATTCCTCTTAGTAGTGATGACATTTGAAGAAGCTCTTTTTGTTTGAGTCATTAGTGAAATTTATATAGTTTTCAGCCGTAGGGACTAGACTAAAAAGAGGTCAAAATGACTTCTTAATGTAGAGAGTATTTAATGAAATTCTACCATTTTTAACTAGCAAAGAGATGCACAGAGGGAACAAAGAAATAGAAAATAATAAAAACCAGCCAATAGAGAGAGAACAATCTCTAATGTTGAATTAACTTAAAATCTTAGTGTTTTCTAGATTGAAGGCTTCATAAGAACTCTAGCCATTAAGGCGTGAAAGTCGACTTCCCATCAAAATCAAACATACTCGAGGGAACTGTGAAGCCAAACCCTAGCCAAGAATTATGACGTGTTTGAAAGCATATGCTGTGTGTTGTAAGTTGCACAAGCTAATGACCATTGAGATGCATATGGGCATGGTAGTTTTATGCATCCCTTTAATTCCTTTTCACTACTTTATGAAGATTTAGATTTTGATCAATCCTTGGTTTTGATGATAACTAAAAAAAATGATGATTTGGACTAATGATTTTATGTAAGAATTTTGTTAGCAGAGGTTCTTAGTTCAATGGAAAAAGGAGGAAAACAAATCAAGAAGGATTGAAAAGCAATATTGTCTGTCGGACGGTAGGATCAATCAGCGAGTACACATCAAACATTTTGATTAGACACTCATCTTTCCTATCGATCGTCCAACACAAAAGAAAATGTAACTTGAACATACTGGTTTTTTTGGATGCAAGGTTGTCAAACACTACTTCAAGGGATCAGCCGTCCAAAGAATTTAATAAAAAATTCTTTTGAAAGTATCGGACACATGTATCAGATGATGAATCAAGCATTGGACGTCTGATAGGTCTAATGACTAGTTTTTGCAGCATTTAATGCTTGACCGTTGAACTCTTTTAAACACCAATTTTCACTACCTATAAATACCCCCAAGTTTGAAAATATGAGGGACTTTTGCTTCCACAAAATATAAGCTTTTAAGAGTAATATTTAGGTAGAAATATACTTTAATTATTGTATAGGTGTGGAAAAAGTTGGGTTTATGAGATTTCTCAAAGAGGAGAAGTAAAACCTTTGTGAAGATGACCCTCACTTGTAAAGTAACTCTTAATTTGTTGGGTGAACTTTCGATTGTAACTAGTTGAGGGTTAACTTGAAGAGTTGTAAAACTTCTTAGATCAAGTAACGGCTTTTAGGGTGAGGAAGGAGTGAGCCTTCACTTGTACAAGTTGATTAGTATTACCATCAATTGAAGAAACTACTTGGTTGATTTAACTCCAAGTTTGGGAGTTTGATTGGTTTGCAATCCTTTTACTTTATTGTTCTTTTTTTGTTATTTGTTTGTGTGGCTTAATTTTCTTATATCTCTTGTTATTGTATTTGTTTGAATGCTTGTTTACTTAAACTATTTTGGTTAAATATTGGGTGAAAATTTGGTCTTTACTTGCTATAATTTTTGTCAACCTAATTCATCCCTTTTTAGGTTGCTTGGGCCTCACGCTCAATTTTTACAAATCATCTTCCTAATTCGAATTGTGTAAGAATCCTCCCAAATTCTCCGTTCCCCTATGTTGTCATGTAATTCTTATGTAACCTATTTATGCTTTGGAATCTTTTAGGGACAATGTATCCAAATTTATGTTTTTAAATTCGGACAGGATCGATCGGTCGAATTGGGAATCGGTTAGATATTTAGTCCAAACTTACTTAAAAAATTGTCCATCAAAAACTTGGCCAAAAATTATGTGTTTTACTGAGAACCGATAAAACTAGCCAGAACCCGTTTTGTTATTTTCCTAAGCTGATGACTTTTTTCCCCTTTGACCATTTGACCATTAGAGCGAGTTGCATACTTGGGCAACTTTTCGAACTGAGCATTCAAAAATCAAGGGGTGAACTCAAGCAATTCAACTAAGTAAAATAATGACACTAGTATTTAATTTTTATTTTCAGTAACAATTAATGCATAACAAGAATTTGTTAATAAAATAAAAATTACTTAAAAGAAATAATTTTTTTAAAATGTTTTATGATAATTAAATTCTTTCACGAGAAATTCTTTGACACATTTATATCCAAGCTAACACGACATGATAGAAAATCGAAACACGTTTTTGCCGTACGCTGGAGTTCTTGATTAAACTGCCGGCGCATGCATGTGCAAAATGGTCAACCATGGGCTTTTGAAAGTTCCTTCCATGTCAGGGTCAAAACATTTGATTTCTACACGACTCCACAACTTTTGAATTTAATATTTTAATGCGGCCAACTTACTTCAGCAACTTCACTTTCTGGTCCTGCCTTCACAATAAGAGAAGCTCCTTTATCAGTTTATCTGGGCGTCCGAGGAGACCAAACTCCCTGAGCTCTTCTCACTTCTGCAAAAAATATGGCCCAGCCTCTGATTTTTTCCACAGGTTTATGCTCTAATTTCTCCGGCGAAGGTATTTTTACTCTATACTTGTTTTTTTCTTGAGGAAATATAATTACGTTGTCCAATCTTCTGCTTCCTTGCCCAATTCTTACCCTTGTTGAGCCTGTGAGCACAAGCATTTGTGAATTCCCAGGGTTCATATAAAGAAATGAAAAGCCTTCGTGCAATAACAGTGTTCGGTAACAGCTGTACGCATCTTTTAACTGGATCAAAGTCTGAAAGTTCCTATTATTAACTGCTAAAATAGTTTGACCCAAAAAAAAAAGCTGCTAAAATAGGATGAGTAATTACTGCCGTATGTTTGGCAAGTTATGGAAATGCTAGTCACTTCAACGGAATGATGAAATGATTTAATCTTGTGGGCTGTCTAACCAATAAAGATTGCTGCCGGTTACTCCAGTATATTTCTCTCCCTTTTCCTTTCAATTTACTTGGCATTGGTACGACTTGTTGGGTGGCTATTTGGATCAATTTTTCAAATTACTACATTTTTCGTAGACACATTTTTCAATCACCTTTTTATCTCACACACATGTATATATATATGAAATTGTTATGGTAATAATTTTTTTGACAAAAAGTTCAGAAAAACGCAATCCAAATTCTCGAGCAAACGGTCAGCTGCTTTTAGCATTTTCGTTATATAAACAATGCAGCACCCCAGATGCCAGCTTTGAAGTTTTATTTTGAATTTCAGTTTGAAAAGTGAAAGAGACCTGCTTTACTTCTCATTTGCTTCCGACTTTTATTGGTCTTTTGCCTTATTTTGTTGCTAGACGCCTGATAGTACGCCGCATCTTAAGGTCTATATCATGGAAAATCATCAACTAAAATAACTTAGTTGTATGATGCTATATTTTTACTGATTTGTTGACATTGACATGCTTTTTCTTTCTGGTGCTCTATATATTTAGATGTGTTATTAGCCCGTCCATTGATGTTTAGGCGTAGAAAAACGGCTTTCGTGTTCCAAATGGAAGAAAACTCCCAGTCACCTGAAGCTTTCATCTTGTTCCCGCCTAAACATAACAGCAGGCTATAATGCTCATCCCCAGGCTACTGATATTCCTTGTCAATGGTACAACCTAATTGCAGATCTTTCCATTAAACCTCCTCCTCTTCTGCACCCCCAGACTTTTCAAACAGTGAAACCAGAGGATTTGTCCCCTCTGTTTCCTGATGAGTTAATTAAGCAAGAAGCGACCAATGACCGTTTCATTGACATCCCAGACGAGGTTATAGATGTTTATAGGCTTTGGCGCCCAACTCCCCTAATCAGGTTGGTTCTATATTTTTTGCAGCTCATTCATGTAAATGGTAAGACAATTTATATATTTTGCACTGAATATAGAGCGAAGAGATTGGAGAAATTGCTCGACACACCAGCAAGAATTTATTATAAATATGAAGGTGGTAGCCCAGCTGGGTCACACAAAGCCAACACTTCCGTCCCTCAAGTCTGGTATAATGGACAGCAAGGTGTTAAGAATGTAGTGACAGAAACAGGTGCTGGCCAATGGGGGAGTGCTTTGGCTTTTGCTTGCAGCTTATTTGGTCTTGACTGTGAAGTAAGATTTATTTAAGGTTGTCTCATTGCTTTCATTTGCTTTTAGCTATGAACTCAGATCTTATGTGCTGTAATGCTGGGCGTCAGGTTTAGTTTATCTACTTGTATAATTTGCCTTCAACTTGGATTCCTTACAGTTTTTTTGCTTTAAAATATTTGACAAAGTTAGAACTTTGGATGTTTGAAATAAATTACATTATTTTTTGAGACGGAAAGTTGTATGCTTACATCTATAATTCGAGCTTTCTGTGTTATACATGTAGAATGCAGCAACAAAGTTCATTATTCAGGCTTGTTTTTAGGTATGGCAAGTTCGTGCATCTTATGATCAGAAGCCATACCGTAGACTCATGATGCAAACTTGGGGAGCCAAGGTACATCCTTCACCTTCTGATGTGACCCAATCTGGTCAGAAAATTCTGCAATTGGATCCATTAAGCCCTGGAAGTCTAGGAATAGCGATCTCTGAGGCTGTGGAAGTTGCTGCTGCAAATGCAGATACCAAGTATTGTCTTGGAAGTGTTCTCAACCATGTTTTATTACATCAGACTGTTATTGGTGAGGAGTGTATCAAGCAGATGGAGGCTATAGGAGAGACTCCAGACTTGATCATTGGATGTACGGGAGGTGGATCTAATTTTGCTGGGCTTGCCTTTCCGTTTATTAGAGAGAAACTCAGTGGAAAAATCAATCCTCACATTATAGCTGTTGAACCCACAGCATGCCCTTCCTTAACAAAGGGTGTGTATGCTTATGATTTTGGAGACACAGCAGGGATGACTCCTTTGATGAAAATGCATACACTAGGGCATGACTTTATACCCGACCCAATTCATGCTGGTAAGAATTTACGGATAGATATAGGAGTCCTACTGTTGTAATCTTTCCATCATTTCTTTCTTATCGTTTAAACTGAGGTGTGCTTCAGGAGGTCTACGTTACCATGGCATGGCACCATTGATTTCACACGTTTATGAACTGGGTTACATGGAAGCAGTAGCAATTCCCCAGACTGAATGCTTTCAAGGTGCCTTTTTTACTACATCTTCTATTCCTGGTCCTCAGTTAGAGAATGACCTTCTCATTGCTGCTGAATGCTGATAATCATATAGTGTATCCTGGAGATTTGACTTGAAGAATTAACTTATCAATTGCATAGTTGTCATAGTTGTAAATTAAGATGGCAATTTATGGTTTTCCTTTCTTAACTTTTGCAGGTGCTATACAATTTGCTAGGTCTGAGGGGCTGATACCAGCACCTGAACCAACTCATGCAATAGCTGCCACCATTAGGGAAGCACTTAAATGTAGAGAGACTGGAGAGTCTAAAGTCATTCTCATGGCAATGTGTGGACATGGCCATTTTGATTTGCCAGCTTATGAGAAGTATTTGCAGGGCTCTATGGTTGATTTGTCATTTTCAGAGGATAAAATACGTGAATCACTGGCCAAAATTCCTCAGCTGGTATCCTGAAGGAAGCAGAGTAGATGTTTTATTTACTTCTCACCGCATCATAAAGTCCAACAATTCAGTTATGATTGCACTAATGAAGATTGCAAGTCTTAGCTTTGCTGGAAAACTATACAATTTGGGCATCCTTCTTGTTTAGAAAGAAATGGAATAAAGTTCCTGTCTGTAATTTGATGAAGTTTCGGGTCATTTCCTCGTCTGCAGTATTGCGCTTGATTCTTCAGGATTCTGTTCAGAGTAAAGTTACGGGAGCATGCAATTTGGTGTACCAGTTCTATTTCCTGAATTATCATTTCTTACTGAGAGATTACATATAATTGTTGGAGTATTCAGTGTTACTTGTATTAGGAAAATCTTGGAAATTCTATTGTCAGCAGATGAGTAGTGGCTTTTTGTTGAATGCTCTCTGGTTTGCTCTTTTTTCTTATTATTTCGATGCTGCAGAGAAATATAATTCTTCAAAGTGTTGTTATTACAAATCATAGTCGTGCACTAGAATACTGCAATTTAGCTATCTTATGTTCCAAAGAAACTAAAAATTCATTCTGGATAATGCACTATTTTTTCCATGAGTAGTATAATGAGGAAAGCACAAAGCAAAACATAGTTTCCATCCTCGAACAGATTTCAGACTACAAATTTTAGAGTTTCCTCCAATCAGGACAATGAACTACTGAATTAATTTTTTACACAATAGATATACATGCTGAACAAGGAATGCATCAGAAAATGTGACAAAAGTATGTCACAGTTTAGAAAATATAGACAACTGAGACGGTGTAATGCATTTGCTGCTTTCATCAAGAGGAAAATCTTACATTGACTGGAGCAATTGATCATGAGAAATTGGCGTCATCGGTTAAGCATAAGGGTTCATTTGAGTATTTGGTAAGAGACTTGGTTAATCCAGATATGGTTAATGATGTTGAAGTGGGGAGATTGTAGATAATAAATTTCTCATCATTATGAATGTGGCGAACCACTCTGCTCCGAATATTGGTCGTTCTGTTGATACTAATGGAATTCCAGTAACTGCCAAGCATACTGTTCATAAGCGTAGATGTTCAGATGGAGGTTCAAATTTGGCTGCCTTTTCTAGCCAGGAATTTATTCTGTTTGCTCAATCATTGCCTCAAAGTTTTAAAGGTGCAAATATTCAGTTCATTTTTCTAGCTAATATTCACATTTTCCCTTCAGATTTTTGCGGTGGTGTTTGAATCTATTCCACAGCAATCTGTTAAGAAAAAGAGGGGAAGTAAATTGAAAGAGCCTTCCAAGCCTGTGGTGGCTACATCTTCAGCTGAGACCTCAGGTAATTGATCTTATGTATTCCAGATTACAGTGTTCGGTTCCCAATATTAGAGGGGCTGCTCCAAGTGATTCTGTTTGATATTTAGGTAATATTGTATTTCTAATAGCATTGATTTTTTCGTCTTAATTGAACCTATATCAGCTAATTGCAATAGCCTCAGAGATAATTTAAAATGTAGTTTAATAGTGCTCAATCCTTTTTGAATGGAAGATTTGGATTTTATGAAAAGATAGTTTCAGATGTTCTTTTATTCAATTGGTGGAGCAGATGGTTCATGTTACCATCACTTTCTGTACAGGTGTTTACGTATCTTTCCTGCAATTTATGAGCTCGGAAGGGGGAGTTGTTGGTTACCATGGATTCAGTAGGGGCTGCGTGTGTCTTCTCCTTGGATGTTTGCAGTTAATTTCGATTTTATAACTTCATTAGATGCATGTAATGCAGTGCGACTGTCACCTTCTTGAAATAGAGGAGTTTAGTGGTGCATTGCAATGCAATGATGTGGTCTATGCTCAGTGGACGTTGATGGTGCTCAGATTACTTGGACCAGTGGTTGAGTTTGGCAACTTCTTGATCAAGCACTTATTAATGCTAAATGGCTGGAGGTTTATGGTATTTCTCATGTTTTGCATATAGCTCAAAGGCTGATCAGATCACTGGCAATTATTTATTCAATGTGCTGATCCAGTGGTTGGGAAATTTCCTTTTAAATTTCACAATGTCTGGATTAAGCACCTGAATTTTATGGAAATTGTGCAACAGTATTGGCAGCAACAAGTGGTTTGTTCAGGCATAAAAGCTTTTTTTTAGACTTGGTGAACCTTAAGAAGGTGTTAAAAGAATGAAATTATAGTACCTTTTGTCTATACCAATTCCAAATGAATGTTCGTAGTTCTGGAAAAAGTTGCTTCAAATGAGGGATTTGGTAGTACCTTATGTCCCTGCTGTGGTTGTGGATGGGCACACTATTCATCTATGGCAAGATTCTTGGCATTCCTATGGCCCTCTAATTCAGCATTATGGAGCAATGATAATTAGACAATTTGGAAGTTATGCAGATGCAAGGTTGGATTCCTTAACAAAAAATGGAGTATGGTGTTGCCACAAGGTAGATAAAGGACAGTACCAGTGGAGGATATGATTGGTAGCATTCCAGCAGCCGGTCAACCTTTACCTGAGGTAGCTGATTCATTTAGATGGGTTTGTGATGCTTCTGGATGTTTCTCTGTTAAGTCTGCTATTAGCATTCTCTCTACACAAGAACAAGCAGTGCCATGGTATAATGTGGTGTGGTTCGGCAAGCATGCTCCTCCACATTCTTTTCTACTATGGCTGATATGTATAAATAGGCTTGCAACTAAAGCGAGATTGCTTAGATGGGGGATAATTGCTGATGGCTGGTGTCCATTATGCACTAGAGAAATGGAAAGTGTGGATCATTTGTTTTTCAGCTGTGATTTTTCTGCATATGTGCGGAGTCGAATATACTATTGATTTATAGGGGAGTGTATGGCTGGAAGGATGAGCTGGAATGGTGGGTTAGATTCCTTAAACATGATACTTTTGTTGACTCGGTCAGGAAGATTGCACATCGAGCTAGGATCTATGCACTTTGGCAAGAGAGGAATAAGAGGCAATTCCAAGGTGTTGCTGCAACTGCAGATTCAGTGGTGAAACAAGCCATCAATACTGTTAGGCTGTGGTGGCTACATGAAGGAAGATAGAAAGGACACAAAGGAATTTGGAACTATGCATGTCATGGTACTTTACTCAACAAATTTTTACTTTTACATAGACTACTGTATGGGTTACAGGTGTTTATCTCATAGACATACTTGGCACTTTGTTTACAGCAGATTGATTCTGCTTGAGAAAACTTTTATTCTGATTAACAAAGATTTATATTTCATATAAAAAAAAAAAAATTGGCAACATGGTTAAGGAAGCCGAGGAAGAGTCGAAGTGACGAGAAAAAGAGCAAGGAATTCTTAAAGATGATAGAGTTTAAGATCAAGATGAATGAGGCTCAAGATATTTTGGCTAGGTGATTAGCTGTACACAGGGAATATTGGAAACAAAAATCCTCTATCAAATGGATTCAATTGTGATGCAAATAAGGCATTTTTTCATGCAGCTATTTGTCAGAAACAAAATTTCAATTTTTGTCCAAGGATTAAAAAGATGATTCTGGCCAGTGACGTGCACCTGGCCTCTATGATTTCCAATTGATGAGGATATCCTTGGCCTTTATTTTCTTGTAGATATGATTCATGCTTTTAGCATGAAGCTGTAGTGGTGTCTCAGGTTGCATGATTTGCCTTGGGATGGAATTATGCATTGCAAGTATATCAGAGGTTTCCATCCTCTTCAAGTTAGCGAGGGAGAAGGATCAATGGTTTGGAAGCGGTCGTTTGATATCCTAGAGTTGGCTGAATCTTAAATATTTTGGAAGTCAGGTTGCGGAATGGTAGACTTTTAGTATGATAGATGCATATCTGAGGAACCTTTATGTGTTGCATGTGATGTTGAGAATCTGCCACATTTTTTTGTGACAGAATTTCTTACACAAGATGGTTGGAACTTCGGAAAATTGGAGCAATGTCGGCCTTCGCGAATTGTCTCCTATATGGCTGAGATTCCAGTTGATGGCCAACATAGGGATGTTATGGTTTGGAATTTATCATCTTAGGATTTTTTCTTGATGTCTTCGGTAGAGGAAATGATTCATAAGCGAAAAATATGTCTACTGTTTTAAAATGGATATGCTGATGCCATTGAAGATATCTTTTTTCGGATGGAGAATGATAAATCATTTTCTTCCCACAGATGAAGTTATGCAGAAGAGGGGATTATATCTTCCTTCGAAGCTCAAAGTATGCCTGTTGTTCTTCATACTTTCTGTGAAGGGCAAGTTGCATCTCAGGTTTGGGACTACTGGTTTCCATTGGTGTCTCTTGGCTGGTTTTAATTTGAACTGCCATGTTTTCTTGAACTGGAGATGTTCTTAATTCCATTGAATTCCGTGATGTTCTAATTCCAGCTTTAACAACATTGCAATTACACTAATTTTAAAAAGTGAGTCTGTGTTAAATTCTACATAGTCAATTGAAGCTAAAATGATAGCTAATGAAACCTCTGACATAATAATCTGTAATGATATTTTTGCCTTTCCTAAAATATTACATTTACAGCTTGTGAATACAACTATTGACAGAAACAAATATATTGGCTTATACATCTTTAATACTTTAGAGACCACTTAGGAATTAGGTTTAGTATTACAATTTTGTAATTCATTAGTTTGTGCAAGTTGTTGGTAAACATAATTATTAGCTTCTGTGATTCATTGCTATGATCAGGTTAGTGTTTTGATTTGGCACTGCCCATTTTGCCTTGGAAAATAAGATTGGGAAACCATTACACTCAATTCTGTGAGTTACAGAACAAAAGATTAATTATCTTCCCCTTGAAATTCCTATATATATATATATATTGTGTGTGTGTGATAAAGATAGCCATTTACAATTTCCAACTAGCAATGAATTGCAGGGAAGGCCCAACTGGATAACAAGCACACCAAAGCTTCTTAAAAAAAGCCAGAAACTTTGTATTATTCCTGCCTATTCTGCTACAAATATGTCAGGGCAAGGCCAGATTGGGAGATTAACTGCACATCCTGCCAATAACGCATTCATGTTACACCACATTAAGAATACTGTGATAACCATATGCTTTAAAATATGCTTAAAACAATTGATTATATACAGAAACATACACCAAAGAACTGCAGGACAACTGTTCTAGTTAGTGTCAAAATTGAACCGTTATTACCAGGCTCAATAGTTGAAATATGAAAGCAAGAGATAAAGCTATAATTTTCGCATCAAAAACCTAATCACAGCATTCTAAGTACTTGAAAATAAATACCTATATAAACTCTTAATGAAGAATTATGTATAGTACGATCCCATTGTTGATTCAATTAATTGAAAATGGTTTCTCTGGTGAACAAATCCAACTACAGTTACAGCTCCACAAATGCTGAAAAGTACATTGCTATAGCCGCTCATTAGATATGCAACTGCAGAAGAGAATCAACTTATAGACAAGTAAGTGACCAATTATGAAGCTAGTGTTAAACTTAATTATGTACATATCAACGTATTGCGGAAATCTAAATTCACTTCTCTTTAACCATTATTGTCAAGCACAAGTCCATCTCTTTTTGTGTCTTTCACTCCTTCTTATCTATTCTAACATAACAAAATATGTAAAAGAAGGAAAAGTAGAAGGAGAATTTAGAGTAAAAATCTTCTAACCTATGCCTAATTCAAAAGTGTACAATTGTTGGAATACCAAAAACTATTTATACGTTAGACTAGGGACCCTTACTAGCAAATGTAAAAATCCCTAGGGTTTCCTTCCATCAAGGAAATCTTGCCAAAATTCATAACTGAAAATAACTTTTTCTAAGTAATTGATTGATTGACTGATTGAATAAGATATCAATTAATAAAGATATCAATCAATTATTAACAAATGGGAGATATTAATTAATTATTGACAAAATATCAATCAATTAATCAAGATGTCAATCACCAATCATTATCTAATGGGAGATGCTAATTAATTATTGATAAAATGTCAATCAATTAATTATGATATCAATCATTTTAGAATTAATTATGTGAGTCATAATTGCCTCAAAAGAGGCAAGTCTTACATTCTCCCACTTGATCCACATAGAATAGTCAGATAATTTATGAGTGACTAACTACTTAAAAATAGTCATAAACCTTATTTATCACTCACCAAATTCAGCAGTTATGTAACAGTTGCTTAATTAGAAATAATAATACACGAATCATGGTGATTATACTCTCATGTCAAACACTTCCTTCCATGTATTGCAATGTATTGGACTTCCTAATCAAGTGCTTTAAAAGAACTTTATGAATAACTTTATATAAGTTATTTAGGATCACATGATCCTTATTTTATGGATCACATGATCCTTACTTTATATATGAACAACAATGTGCACAAAATCACATAAATATAAATATCTCCGGTATCTAGACAATAACAATAGTTTGAGAATAATAACAAAATACTAAAGGAACTACTAAGTTCCATGTGAGTTATTTGATCATTAACAATTCAACCGGCAACCGTTAGTTGTTTGATCAACAATAATAACTCCTTACTGTATACTCAATAATAGAGGTGGCAAATCAACCCACTTAATTAAATTTACCCATACCCGCCCATGAATAGATGGGTATGGGTATCTTAAATTTTTGTATATGGTTATAAATGGGTTACCCAATAATATCCATTTAATAAATGGGTATTATTGGGTAACCCATCAAACCCAATTAACCCATTTAGAATTCTCTTCCCCCCAAGTTTCTTCTTTTCCCCCACCTATTTTTTTTCAAATTTTTCATTTTGTCGTGATGTTAACTACTTTTGTTTCATTATTATTATTATTATTTATTGGTTTTATCTTATTATTTTATTTTCTCTTAGTTTGTTAACTTGCTCATTTTTCAGCATTACTAATTTATGATAAATTTTAGCCTATTTTCTTATCTTTCTAAAATGAAATTTTAAATTATATATGAAAAAAATGATAGAGGTTCAAAATTTTTGGATTAAGTTTTTATATTAATTTTTATAGTACTTAGTTCAAATTTTTATATTATTATTATTCAATTATTAAATAATAGGTAATTTTGTGACATAGAGTATAAATGAAAAAAAATTGGTAATTAAGTTTATTGAACATTATAAATAAATATTTAAAACTAATGATGGGTACAAAGAGTGGTATAAATTGATAACTTAGTTTGCAAAAATGAATTTAAATGAGTTTACAAAAAGTTAAAATAAATGGGTTATAAATGGGTAATTGGATTACCCAATTCATTTTTTGACTTACCCATTTATACCCATCTAATTAAATGGGTATAAATGAGTTGACTCACTTATACCCATTACCCATTTTACCCAACCCAAACCCGCCCAAGTCACCCATTTTGACACCTCTACTCAATAACTACCTTTTGCTTTCTAAATAACTATTGAATATCTTATGTTGACTGGTCTATTTTGACACCCACTCTTTCATGTATACATAATGAAAGGGTATGGTCAAATCAAATATCTATAATGGCCATAATACGATATCGACAAACTTTATGCCAAACAGTAGATGCCGTGGTATAACTTCATAGCATCCTTGATGAATTTATATTCATTCCAATGCATGGTGTGAACATTATGCAATTGTTCACTATTATTACTTAAAAGTAATCAAAGAACTCTTGCACGAAGGTCTTAAGATAGATTAACTATCTTTTACATTCCATTTTGTGAATATCAATGATAAAAGGGTTTCACAAATATCATGATTGAGAAAAACTCTCATAGTATTACTCCCACTAACCTTAATGTATATTAATTTACGACAAAAAATTCTTCTAAGATCAAATGAAGAATAAATTAATATACTATTGAGAATAAACAATTTAAATTGCATTATCTACAAATGTATTATGGTGACACATGTGTACACTTAATTATCAAGAGCCACGTTAGGAACGTTTGTTTTCATATTATCTAATGTAACTCTAATAGCGAGTTACTAGTGTCATAATTACCCCAAATAAAATCTCTCAAAATTTGGTAGAGATTTTGTGGTAATTTGTGACATTATTCCTTAATATGGAGATTTCTTCATTTGTACCTTATGAAAACATTACCCAATTCATCCTTAAACTTTTGTAGGTATACAATATAGTAACTAGAGAACTTCAATTCTCTATAGAGAACATTTTGCCTCCTATTGTCTCAAAGATAACTCAACCAGTAAGTTCAAAATGGATGTGTTTATTTGACAAGGAGTTTTTTCAATTGATTGCTTATCTAAAATAATTAAATTATTTTGAGAAAAGCTATCAATTTTCCATATGCAAAGGAGTCAAATATGAATCCTTACCATTTCAAAACTCCATTTTAAAGCCAAAACACTCCCACTTACTTCATGTTCTTAAGAAATTTAAATCTTCAGTTCTAATAATTCTTGAAGTGTAAAGGAATCTAAATTTCTTGGAGTAAGATTGCCTTGTTTCCTTTGTACAACTTCTTTATGTGTAGGTTGATTATCCTTACAAAACTGAACATAATATTTTAAACTTGATTTCATCCATACCATAATCAAAGTGGTGTTTAAACAACATTAGAGGAAATTGTTTAAGTATATACTTCAATTTCAAGTATTACTCACAAGATATAAAGATTGTCAAAATGTTATATCCACAACTATCTCATTATTTCCTTAAAGTACATTATTTGGATGTAACTAATCAAGCATTGCTTTTACTCATTAGCAATGCTTCATAATTAAGGAATTTATAAAATGAGCACACATAAGATAGTCCCCTAATTTTGTGTGCCTTCATTTTATTTTCTATCACTCAAATTTCAAATTTCCTTTCTCATTTGAATACTCGTAAAGGTATCAAATATTGATCATTTATCAAATGAGAAAGAAGCTTTATATTTGATGAATAGTTACCTAATGATGAGATGAATATCTCTCACCAATAAAAAAGGATAGAAAATAATTTACAAAATTTTAGTGTTATAATGAAACCCTTATGACATCCACAATAGTTGAGTAGACTGCTTTACTTATGCATTCTACTTGAAATATTATAGTCAATAAATCTAAAAAAAAATTATAATTTATCAATTCTTTATTTCCTTATAGAGATATATCTCAATCTCTTATGCCAAAATTTAAGGAGTTTCCCCAGTAATAAACATACTTGCTTCCAATATAATTATTGTGATCAAGAGCAGTATATTGCTCGATTCAAAGGATGGCACTGGAAACTTTAGAATTAATATCTTCACTATTTTCAAAATCTACTACTAGATAATGAGGTTCATAATCATATCCAATAGTAATTAATTTGAAAATAGAAATTCTAAAGTAATAAGAAAATTATATTTTAAAAAAATAAATTTTCGTGAAATGAGCAATAATATATTACTTATCCTTATGTGAATATTTTTTTTTTAGTTTTTATAAAGAAACTTGTGTTCACTTTCTATATAATCATAAACTTATTATACTAGCAACGTAGTAAATTGACAGACTTAGTCAATTCACCAAATATATCACAATTTATAACACTCAAAAATTGAGATTTTCTTTTGAGTTACTTTCTCTCAAGGTAAAGTATCAAATGTCATTCTCTTACAAACAACATTGGTCTTTATTATTGTTTGATTTAATGAGAACAAAATTACCTTTTTTTCACATTTCTTCTCTCATGAAAGTTAAGTTTCTTTTATTTCTTAATCTCTTTATACTTTCTTAATATACATGGTTAAAAACAAACAATTAACCATATATCTTTATGTGTATTATAAAGCTTTGAATGTTTAAGAAATTCTTTATGAAAGAATCAAGAATGAAATGCTGCAAAAATAACTCAATCTCAATTTGGTGGGACTTTAATTGATGATATAGCAAAATCCTATACTCTAAGAAATGAGCTAAAATACACTTCAATATTTAAGTGTCGTGAAAAAAAGCCTTCTAATGGTGCTAATTAAAACTTGCGACAATTTCTTTATGACTTTCATGCAAGATTTAACTATAAATAATTAGGCTTTGAACCCCATTTTATATGAACATGAGACAAAATGAGCAAACTATTAAATTGCTTCTAATTCTCATACTCAACATCTATACTAGCAAATATATCCATATTATGAGAATGGTTTATTCTCATGAAAGTGCTAATTTTAAACTTGCACCCAAAACAAAGGAGAATGAATTTAAAAAACAAGCTCATAAGAACCATAAAATCATTGGAATGAAACACTAAATTAACAATCAAAAACTGTATCATAAAAATGTTATGAAGTTTGTTCCTTGATTTTGAATCAACCTTATATCAATTCAAATAGTAAATTCAAACCTTCCTGTGGGCAAAGGTTACAAAATGCATAGAATTTACTTTCCTTAATCATAAGACTAGTATTCTAAAACAATAATTGAAGAAATAATTCGTACATATGGGCATAGAAATACCTCTAAATTTACTGTCTAATTTACCATCTTATGTCAATTGATCTCACCAAAATAATTACCTCCTTGTGGGGCCAGATAATTATCTTAATGAATTAATTGCAACTTGATATAGATGCCTTTTTTTAAATTTCTTTAATCACTCAACAATATGTGAAAAAAAAATACAAAATTTCTCCAAAAACTAATATACTTCAGATGCTGTGGCTACGCCTATGATACGAACATTGCCAACCTTGTGACGAAACCCGTAAAAGATTAGCTTCAAGATCGACAAAAGGACACCAAGTTTAGAGCGGATGATCTCAACCCGTTAATCACGTGGTTAACGAACCTTGGTATAATGGTAGAAGACGCCACAACCTAGTGCGATTCTAGATTGATAAGTCATGAACACCTAGAGAAATTCTAAGGTATTCAAGAAGTCTTGGAGAAATCAAGAAAACTCTCAAAATCTGATTTATTGATTAAATGCCTAAAACCGTTGGAAGTGTGGGTTATTTATAACCTTACATAGAAATGAAAAACTAAATAATGTGAAACTAGTCTAGAATTGTGGACTTGACTACGACTAAGAATTGTAGGTTTGACTATTTCCATAAGATTAAGAATTGTGGGATTGACCGAACCTTATAAGATCATCCCTTAGGTAAATAAAGCAAGGCTATGGACCATTAAACCCTTATTACAATGACTTAACTAAAACAACAAATGTGACTAGAGAAAGGTCACACATGGTTCTCTTTAACGTGCACCACATGGATGACCTTCATTCCTTCATGCTCAAGTCCCTCAATGACATTGGGGACAATTTCTTGGCCTTGTATCTCACGAACAAGCCCTTGGAGTTCCTCTCTCATCTTCTTAGCTCGTGCTCGAGTCACGGGTTCTAGGGAAACTCGAATAGTTCGCAATGGTGTCTCTTGGTTCGTATCATCCCCCTCCTCTTGAAAAGGATTTCTTCTCAAATCAGTTTCATTGTCTGCAAGAAAAGGAGATAGATCAGAGACATTGAATGCGCTCACATTGTACTCATTAGGTAGGTCCAGTTTGTAAGCATTGTCATTGATGCGCTTGATGACTTGAAATGGCCCATCTCCTCGGGGAAATAATTTATTGCGTCTTTGGACTGGGAATCTTTCCTTAAGTAGATGTAACCACACCCAGTCACCAGGTTCAAACACGACGCGTTGGCATCCCTTGTTAACCCATTGAGCAACTTGGTCCATCATTCGCTCAATGTTTAGGCGTACCTGCTCGTGTAATTTCTTGACAAAATCTGCTCATTTAGCACCATCCATGTTAATATGTTCAGAAGAAGGTAAATGTGATAAGTCTAGTGGTGTTAAAGGATTAAAACTATAGACTATTTCAAATGGTGAAAAATTAGTAAAACTATGCACCGTGCAATTGTATGCAAACTCAACATGGGATAAACACTCTTCCCAGGTTCTAATATTTTTTCTAATGATGGCACGCAAGAGTGTAGATAGTGTACGATTGACAACCTCAGTTTGACCATCAGTTTGTGGGTGACTAGTAGTTGAAAATAGCAATTTGGTACCCAATTTTTTCCACAAAGTTTTCCAAAAGTAACTCAAAAATTTGACATCCCTATTAGAGACAATTGTCCTAGGCATGCCATGCGATCTAATGATTTCTTTGAAAAATAAATCAGCAATGTGCGATGCATCATCTGTTTTATGACATGGTATAAAATGTGCCATTTTTTAAAATTTGTCAACAACAACAAAGATGCTATCATTTCCCCTCTTTGACCTAGGCAAGCCTAAAATAAAATCCATGAAAATGTTGGTCCAAAGTTCCTTAGGTACAAGTAAAGGACTATAAAGGCCATAGGGTTGAAATTTAGACTTAGTTTTGTGGCAAGTGATGCATTTAGCCACCATTCGTTCCATATCTTGCTTCATCCTTGGCCAATGGAAGTGCTCCTGAAGGATAGATAAGGTTTTAGCCACGCCAAAGTGTCCCATCAAGCCACCTCCGTGTGCTTTAACAAGTAAAGAGTGAATAAAGCAGTTAGGTATACACAGCCGATTGAGGTAGAAAAGAAATCCATCAAGGATGTAGAATTTACCTTGAGTTGTTGAACCACAAAAGTCATAAATACCTGAGAAATCTGGGTTATTGATGTATAATTCTTTAACTAACTCAAATCCTAACAACCTTGCATCAAGTTGAGTGAGCAAAGAGTACCGGCATGATAATCCATCAGCAACAGCATTAGTTTTCCCCACTTTGTACTTAATCACATAAGGGAAGGTTTCAATAAATACAATTCACTTAACATGACGCTTATTCAACTTGTGTTGTAATTTAATGTGTTTAAGCGACTCATGATCAGTGTGTATGACAAATTCCCTTGGTCTCAAATAATGTTGCCAAGTTTTTAAAGCACGGATTAAGGAGTACAACTCCTTATCATAAGTGGAATAGTTCAAAACTGCCCCATTGAGTTTTTCACTAAAGTATGCAATCGGTTTGCTCTCTTGCATTAGGACAGCTCCAATACCCACCTCAGATGCATCACACTCTATTTTAAACATCTTGTCAAAGCATGGCAATGCAAGTAGTGGTGCGTGTGTGAGTTGATGTTTAAGCATTTGGAAAGCACATTCTTGAGTATCACCCTACACAAATGGCTCATTTTTCTTAATTACAGCAATTAGAGGTGCAACAATGGTACTAAAATTTTTAACAAATCGTCTATAAAAACTGGCAAGACCATGGAAGCTGCGTACCTCACCCACCGTGCTTGGAGTAGGCCATTCTCGAATTGCTTTAACCTTCTCTTCATCCACTTTGATTCCCTGTTTACTCACAACAAAGCCTAGGAAAACAAGTTGATCCGTACAAAAGGAGCACTTCTTAAGGTTAGCATAGAGCTTTTCCCTTCGAAATACATTAAGAACAAATTTCACATGTTTAACATGCTCATCTAGGCTCCTACTATAAATCAGGATGTCGTCAAAATACACAACTACAAATTTTTCAAGGAATGGACGAAGTACATGGTTCATCAACCTCATGAATGTACTAGGTACATTAGTTAGTTCAAATGGTATAATTAACCACTCATACAAGCCATGTTTGGTTTTAAAAACCGTTTTCCATTCATCCCTCTCTTTCATCTTAATTTGATGATAACCGTTTTTTAAATCAATTTTAGTGAAAATCACAACACCATATAACTCATCTAACATATCATCAAGTCTAGGAATAGGGTGACGATATTTTACCGTTATTGCATTGACGGCCCTACAGTCAGTGCACATTCGCCAACTTCTATCCTTTTTAGGCACCAAGATGACGGGAACCGCATATGGGGTCAAGTTTTCTCGTGTCCATCCCTTTGTTAGAAACTCTTTGATTTGGTGTTAGAGCTCTTTTGTCTCATTTAGTCCCATTTTGTAGGCTGGTCTGTTAGGAAGTGGGGCACCTGGAACCAAGTCAATTTGATGCTCAATTCCCCTTAGTGGTGGTAGTTCATTTGGAATCTCATCGGGGAAGACATCCTCATAATCCTGCAAAAGAGAGACAATACTAGATGGTAGAGTATTAATAAAATCACTTATAACAACTAACACCTCTTTGCACAAAAGTACAAAGATGGGTGTATTAACACTCAAAACTTTTCTTACTATATTGGCTTTTATCAATAGATTTTGTCTTTTCTCTCTCTTTTCAATTTTGGCCGGCTCACCATATGTCTTTTTCCTCTCAATTTTCTTGGCCTTATCATTTTCTGTTGATCTCTCGGCTTTTTCTATTTTTTTCTTCTCATTCTCGAGCTCACTCTCCTTGATCAAGTTTTCTTGATCTTCACGAACTTGGATAGGAGTGAGTGGCACAAACACAACCCTCTTCTCGCCTTACTTGAAGGAGTGTTTATTGGTAATGCCATCGAATGTAACTCCCTTGTCGAATTGCCATGGTCTCCCCAATAGTATGTGACATGCTTGCATAGGGACCATGTCGCATAACACCACTTCCTCATACTTTTCAATTCGGAATGATATTTGGACTTGCTTGGTCACACGAACATCCCCACTATCATTCAACCATTACAAACGATAAGGTGTTGGATGTCGTAGAGTGGATAGTGCTAGTTTCTCTACCATTAAGGCACCAGCGACGTTAGCACAACTACCTCCATCTATGATCAAACTACATACCTTGCCTTTGATATAGCAACGAGTGTAGAAAATGTTCTCCCTTTGTGCATGGTTGACGGCTTTCACTTGGGTTGCTAAGGCTCCTCTAACAACGAGTCCAACTCATTCATCGACAGGCAATGCTTCCTCTTCTTCCTCTTCAAGGGATAGCAACTCTTCCTTCTCATCTTCATCATCAGTGAGAAACTTACCATTGGGTAAGATGATCATAGTGCATTGGTTCGCGTATTGGCTAGCAATATGCCCTCAGCCTTGGTATTTGAAGCATCTAGTATCTCGATTTCGCCCCATACTCGACTCAATGGCAGTCTTTAGTATTGTCTTAGACTCTTACTTAGTCATATCCGGCCTCGGTGTTGAAGGGATGGAATTACTCGGTCCTTTATCCTCTTTCTTTGGTGGTATTGTTTGGGGATAAAAGGGTGAAAAGTTGGAGTAACTCCGAGTCGAACCCCTCCTCTTAATCCTCCTTTCAATCTTGATAGCCTTCTCCACTAAGTCCCCAAGTTCTATATAGTGGTGTAACTCCAATTGGTCAGCGATTTCGAGCCTTAGTCCGTTCAAGAAGCGTGCCATTGTTGCTTCTCGATCCTCCATGATGTCTGCCCATAGCATGAGTATTTCTATTTCCTTGTGATAGCCCTCGACACTTCGTGCTCCTTGATTGAGGGTTTGAAGTTTTTGGTACAAGTCACGATAGTAGTGATTTGGTACGAAACGCTTCCTCATTAGTCTTCTTAGCTCCGTCCAAGTTTGTATGTTAGGTTCATGACTCCTCTTTCGACTAGTGGAGAGTTGATCCCACTACACAACGGTGTAGTCGGTGAATTCAACTATGACCAACTTGACCTTTTGCTCCTCTGAGTAAGTATTGCAGTCAAAGACAAGTTCAATCCGCTTTTTCCACTCTAAGTAGGCATCGAGGTCTGATCGTCTTTGGAAGGGCAGAATTTTCATCTTTATGCCCGGAATGTGGTCACTTGAAGACCTAACATCTTGCTTGGACCTACCTTGCTTATGCTCATAGTTGTTATCCGAGTCAGAGTCGCCAAACTTATGTGCATAAGCCTTTTCACGGCTGCCTTTGGAGCTTCCATGAGACAACTCTAAGCTGTCAATGCGTTGGTGCATCAGTTCAAATTTTTGGTCCATCATGCGTCCCATGCCTTTGATTGCGTCTATGAAAAGTTTACGATCAAAAACTTGGGAGCTTGCTCCCCCCTTGTTTGCCATGGTGAAGTATAGGATAAAAAAATAATAATGGAAAGAAGCAATGTTTACCTCGCACACTTCCTCACGTGTTTAATCTCGCTCTCATGTTTGAACACTCTAATGAACTCATCAAGGTGTTTTCAAGGCTCCTCGGTCAACTCCTTGAAGAAGTTAGAACTTCTCCTAGTGTGGTTCGACTTACCAACCAAGGTCACAAGATTGTAGCACTTTGAACGAAAAAGAACAAAAGATGAAGGGACTGACCACAACTCAATGAATGACTCAAAATTGAAATTTAAGGATCCTAGACAAAACTCTACTCGAAACTGAAACTTTGAGCTGCTGGTTGCTGTATTTCTGGTCAGTATTTTGGTAGGTAAATGGACACTTAGAGGATTCAGAATGACACTTAAAACTGTCCTAATGATGCACAAAAATTTTTAAAATTAATGATTGGACAGAAATTCTCCAACGGTTGCAAAGATGGAATCCGAATGAAAAAGAAATTTGTGTTGCGGTGGGATTGTTTTGGAAACCCAAGGCTGACTTTTCTTCCTTAATCCTTTGGAAACAAGGATTAATCTTCCTATTTACTGGTTCCCACGAATTCTAAGATCAAGATCAAGATTGGAACTGATTTGTTTGTTTTTGGGAACGAAAATTTGACTTGAACGGGTTGAAAAATTTGACTTTGAATAGATTGAAAATTTTGACTTGAATAATCTAAAAAAAATTGACTTGACTTGGGGCCTCTTAGACAACAATATTTCGATGGTCAGCTTTTAGGAAGACATTTATCACAATCAATAGTCAAATTTGAAAGTTTTCAAGAGTCAAATTTCGTGGCTTAGGAAGGCTGATTTTCAAGAGTCAAATTTTATGGCTGAATGTTCTTCTTCTTATAAATCGTCAATTCTGGAGGCTTTCAAGAGTCAAATTTTGTGGTTTAAATGTTCTTGATTAAAAAAGAAGATTGTTGTGATGAAGACAAGGATTTTGGCAGCTGGAATTTTGCAGCCTTGTTGTTTACCAAGATTTGGTTCCTAAAACCCAGAAATTTCAAGATTCTTTCAAGAATTCAAGATGTTAATTTCCAGAATTCAAGAAACACGAAATTGAAGATGATTTCCTCCCCAAACAATCCAAGATTTCACGATTTGATCAAGACAGATTTTGGTTGGTTTCAAGAATCCCAACTAATGTTCCAAGAACTTCAAGATTGTGGTTTTAAACAATCAAGAACTTCAAGAAACCCAAGTTTTGATCAAGACAGATTTCCAAGAATTTTGTATGGTCAGCCGGCTATATTCTTTTTTTTATGTAAACAACAAGAACATAAAGTAACAACTAGATAGGACTCTAAAACCCTTGCTACAAATTGATTTTTTCGGATGAACAGTAACCTCAGATAATCAAATAGAACAAAAAATTGGAATTAAATGGATATAACAGAATAGAAAAAAGACACAAACACAAAGAATCAAGAATAAGACACAAAAAAAGGCTGGACCAAACAAGACTAACCACAGTAATTAACAACAACTAGACGCAAGTTTATGATGCGACAAATCTGGAAAAATAACGCAAGAACACGATACAACAAATCTGAAAATTGTGAATAGCAAACTTAGAACACGAAACAGAATTTTGGACAACTTGACTCGAAAAGGAAATAAATAAAGGGATACAACGTGATACCTCTTAACTAGCTCTAATTACCAACTGATACGAACGTCGCCAATCTTGTGACGAAACCTGTAAAAGATTAGTTTCAGGATCGACAAAAGGATACCAAGTTTGGAGCGGATGACCTCAACCCGTTAATCACGTGGTTAACAAACCTTGGTATAATGGTAGAAGACGTCACAACCTAGTGCGATTCTAGATTGATAAGTCACGAACACCTAGAGAAATTTTAAGGTATTCAAGAAGCCTTGGAGAAACCAAGAAAACTCTCAAAATCTGATTTATTGATTGAATGCCTAAAACCGTTGGAAGTGTGGGCTATTTATAGCCTTACATAGAGATGAAAAACTAAATAATGTGGAACTAATCTAGAATTGTGGGTTTGACTAAAACTAAGAATTGTAGACTTGACTATTTTCATAAGACTAAGAATTGTGAGATTGACCGAACCTTATAAGGTCATCCCTTAGGTAAATAAAGCAAGGTTATAGACCATTAAACCCTTATTACAATGACTTAACTAAAACAGTAAATGTGACTAGAGAAGGGTCACACATGGTTCTCTTTGACGTGCACCACATGGATGACCTTCATTCCTTTATGCTCAAGTCCCTCAATGACCTTGGGGACAATTTCTTGGTCTTGTATCTCACGAACAAGCCCTTGGAGTTCCTCCCTCATCTTCTTAGCTCGTGCTCGAGTCACGGGTCTTAGGGGAACTCGAATAGTTTGCAATGGTGTCTCTTGGTTCGTATCAGCCTAAGTATACAACGTTATAAGAAAAATTGTCAACTAGTCAATATGTTGACTAAAAATTCATAATTTCAATCATCAACTGTATGTGATGAAAATCTTTTCTTATCAAATATTTGGACTGTTGTGGCTATTCCCAAATATATAATGTAAAAGTGAATTCTTAACATGGCATCTTGTTATTTGTCAATAGTCAAAAACTTTATGTTGACCGAATTTCATTGAATTTTTCTTTCCTTTTATAATCATTTAAAATTGTGTGATTAAAGTTCTTTACACCGTATATTTGAGATGCTGTGGTTACTCCCAAATATACGATGCAAGAAAACTTCTAATGAAAATTCATAAAAAATAAGTAGTCAACTTGTTGACTAGAAATCCTTGATTTTAATCACTAAACTATATGTGATCAAAATTTTAGTACACCAATGTTTGAGATGCTATAACTACTCTCAAACATAAAGTGTTCTAGACTTTATAAGGATATCAAATTAGCCAAAAAAAATCTGTATTTTGACAAAAGAATTTCATAATTTCCTTTTTTTTATATTCATTTTTTTAACCACCAGCCTTTATGTGATTAAAATACTTCATGCATCAAATAATTCAGATGCAAGACACACTTTATAAAGGAAATTTTCTAAAATTTAAATGTAGGAAAAATGACATGTTTCGTCCCTCACATTTTGTAAAAAAATTCTTTTCGTCCCTCATATTTAAAACGAAACAAATTGGTCCTTCACATTTAAAAATCCAAACGTTTACATCCTAGAAATCAACTCTCAGTTGTGAATCAAATCATCTAACAACCCGGTTACAAATTTTAGAGGTAGAATGGGTAGTTCACTCACAAAAATATATTTCTAACAAATAAATTAAACAATTAAAAAATCTTAATTAGCTTTTGCAGAAAACTTTTCAATCCTGAAATCTTAATTCTTTTCAGGATCATCCACCCACAACTCTCTATCCCATGCACTTTTCAATCCTGAAAACCAAACACTTACTCATGATAAACTCCCAGATGTGGGTAAAATATGAACAATAAAAAAAAATAGATGCTCAAGTGACTCCTGTGCAGCAGAGTAGAAACAACAGCCTGTATCAACCACTAATCCCCAAGCCGACAAGCCATCCCTGGTATCTACAAGCTAACCACAATATAAAGGCATGCCAAGGGACGTGTTTTCTACCTCACACAATGTCAAACTGTGAAAGTTTACCCTGTGAAGTAACTAGTTTCTTCTTGGCTGATTTGATAGTGAAATTACCTATTGTAGAAGGCAACCAAACTGCAGCATCAGAAGCATCTCTTAAGAGGCAAGGAAAAAGAAGTAGCAGCCTGGACCAGGTTCAAGGTACACCCCCCTCTTTTCAACTTTTTCGTGCCTTAAGTTAAAACGTTGAAAGTGCAAAAAGCTAATAATTAAATATATATTACCCGAAAGAAGTACATTATACATAACAAGACGTCAGTGTATATTTCCTATTGCCCCAGTCACACGTACTACAATTTTGCAGAAAACTTAATAAATGGCCACAGAAGCTCTTGCAGAAAACTTGAAAGAAACTTAGCCTAAGCTGGAATAAGCTGGATTGAATTACCAAATTTGCAAAAGATAAGCTGGAATGAAGTTCTAACGTTGCACAATAAAGTAGCAGTGATTGATTACAAACCAAAATGCAAAAGAAAATTGGGTTCAAGCTGAAAAATTACAAAAGATAAGCTGGAATGAACTTCTAGTATTGCAAAATAAAGTAGCAGTACTTGATTACTAACCAAAATGCCAAAGAAACTAGGTCCAAAACATCTTTCTTAGGACAGTAGCAAAAGTGAAACTAAAACAGCAGTAGCAGTCAAAAAATTGCTTCAATGACACTTGCTTAGTTGGAACACTATGTGAAGTCCAACTGCACAACTGATATTCTTTCAATAAAGTGCATTCCTATAAAGAGCAGCAATGGTGGAAGGACATGTGCGCCTTGTATGGTTGACTCTGCGACACACTCCACACTTGTAGTTCTTTTCACCATTCGATTCCTGGGCAAGAAAAGCAATAGAAAAAGGTTAGTCTATTGAAAATGAATATGATACTACAAAATTACGTTGAAATAATTACAAAATTGAATTTACTGAACTAGAACATGGTTTCTATTTTCGGAGACTTGACTGGATGTAAATAAAATTGATGTATTCTGTCTTGCCATTGGTGCTTCTGGCATAAATCCTTCATGAGAAGATGTGCTGCTAGCAGGCACACCAGTGGCATTTTTATTTTTCTTATTTGAAACAAAAGCAGTTTCTCTAGTTTGAACTTGACTCCCTTCATTTATTTCAACCATCAATGCATTTGTGACTATTGTGACCAGTCATCTTGCATTTCCTGCACTTGTAAGACATCAGGCCTATTCTACTCAACTTCTGCACCTGCTTTGAATTCTTCTTAGGAGCTGGTACTTCATCTGGCTCCCTCCTTCTTACTTAGTCTTCCAGGCAACTTGATTTTTTCCGGAGGAAGCAAAGGACCCTTGTTTGCCTTTGGCCATAATTCTTCTCCATCCATAGGGCCTATAACTGGAGAGTAGGCCCTCATATAGGCTTCCTTTGAATAACAGTCATGAACAAAAGTTTTAGGTTCTTCATCTGTCAAAGTGATGGCACTATATGCATGTGAACAAGGTATTCCACTGAGGTCCCATTTTCTACAACTACAAGTTCTACTTGCCAAATCCACAGTATATCTATCCCCATACATGCATCTAACTTCATATTTCCACACTCCAGCTGCAGTAGCAATACATGTCCGAGCATTATCTTTAATTTTTTTCAAACTTTTTTGTATCTTGGGACATAGTTGACCTTTTTGCTTCTTCATCCACTCTCTTTTTTTCTCCATCCTAACCATCAATTAGAATCTGATGGTCTCTAGCATACCAATTATTGGTTGTTCCCTAGCATCCAAAATTATAGAGTTGAAACTCTCACATAAGTTATTCAGAAGGATGTCACACTTGGAAAGTATCCTAAAGTGTGATCTGGTCCACTCCTTTGGTGTTGTATGTTTCACTAGCCAATTGAATGCTTCTACATCGAACTCCTTCAATGATTCCATTTCACTAGCAAATCTGCTTTCATAGGAAGCTCTTGCAGCAGACCATATTCTATCTTTTAATGCAATGCCAGGATGCTCTTTCTTGAAGTTATTATACATGTGTCTCACACACATGCGGTGTTCCACACCCGGAAGTAGCTCATGTATTGCTTGAATGAGTCCCTAAAAATGGGTTATTTTCATTAATTAATTAGGCAAGAAAATATAATTATCCAATTCATAAGAGAAACTATAACTGACCTTTTGCTTATCAATCATGAAAGTCCACTTTCTTTCATTTGTGATATGAAGATCATGCTTCAATTCTGTGAGAAACCATCTCCATGTGTGCTTGTTTTCTATTTCAACAACTACATACATCACGGGGAATAATTGGTTGTTTGGATCTATCCCTAAAGCAGTAAGGAGAACTCCTTTGTGTGGCCCTCTAAGATGGCAGCCGTCAAGTCCTACAACAGGTCTGCAACCATCCAAAAACCCTCTCCTACAAGCATCAATACACAAATATAATCTTTTAAATTGATCATCACCCTCATCATTTTCTGTAGTAGTCATAAAAGCATTAGAGCTAGGATTTTTTCCTCAATTGCAAGACAGTAGTCCCATAGCTTGTTGTATTGCTTTGTGTACTTTCCCTCTATCAATTCCTTTGCTTTTGCTTTGGTTCTATATGCTACATTCCTAGTGATAGTTGCATTGACATCAGTATGAACTTTATTTACAAAGTCACCTGGTTTGTAATTGGGGTTCAACCTGAAGTCCTCCAAGTACTTGTCACATAAAAACTTAATATTTGCCATCCCATGATCTGATGTTCTTCCACAAGTGTGAGTTGTCATCATTGTCTTTATTATAAAGTCCCCAGTTTTATCTAATTTAGATGCATATGCAAACCAATTGCACCCTTTTCCCTTGCAATATGCTCTCACCCGTATCAAATCATCTTTTTTGAATCTGATTTTTCTACCCCACTTGACTCCATGTGCTCTGCATGCTTTTTTGAACAGCTGTTTATCAGTAAAAACAAGTTTCAATTTGAACTTTGGGTCATCCATGTCAGTTTTAGGATTAAACCTCTCATATTTTCTTGATTTAGAACAAATTCCCCCTTCGTTATCACTTGAACTTGAGTTGCTATCGAATTCCTTGTCTGTTGAAGAATCTGTCTCCTCAACACTATCAAAAGAAGTTTCTTCTATACCATTATATTTTTCGTGTCCAGCTTCAAGGTTGCTTTTATTCACCCTAAATTGATCAGCAATTTTAACCCAATCATTTTCCCTTTTACTAAAAGTCCTGTAAAATTCATCTTCATCACTAAAATCATAATCACTATCGTGGAACTTCTCCTCTCCACTTGATTCATCATCTTCCACTAAATGGTCTGACTTTCTTTTACTGATTTTTTTGCTATGACAAATTTTTTTACTATTCCTTCTCGTCTTCCTTGCTACACTAGCGTGTTTGCCTCTAGCACAATTAATAGGTGTACCATTAGTTTCACCTTCATTATTAGCAGTAGTAGTTTCATCTCTGCTAATCGCCCCATCAGCTTCACACTTGGGATTTTTATCTTCACCACCATAGCTGTCTTTATCATGGTCAACATGAGCTTCTTCTTGGGCATTACCATCAAGAAACGCTGTTTGCCTATGCACAAAAAAAAAACATCAACCATCTTTTTCCACTCCCCAATCCTTGCCAACTCCATTGCATCCTCTTCAGAGAATATGTAAAGCAAGCCATCTTGCATTCTTTGACCAGGTAGTAAGTAGTAATACCTAATAGAATGTTCTTCATATCCAAGCTCCTCTGCAATCTTTCGTTTGGTGAGGAACCCATCATTTTGACCAACCTAATACTCCAACTCATGACTCAATCTTAGCTCCTTTCTTTTTCCCTCAAGAAGAGAAGACACAAACAAAGACAAGGAGAAAAACTCCCCAACTCCAATTCTCGGCCCTCCTCTATCCCAAGAATTTTCCAACACACCTTTCACCTTTGATTCTTATTTTAATGCAAACTGGTTCAATTTTTTTCTCTTTTCTTTTTTCTTCTTTTCTTTAGCTTTAATGATCAATAATTTTGTGGATTTTATGAAATAAATTGGTTGCTGGTGTTGTTGTAGTTTTTTGGAGTAAGCCATGAATAAAAATTAAGAAAAGAGAAATGGTCCTGTGAATGCATGTTAAATGTTTGTAAAAATGCCAAAATGAAAAATAAATCGAATTAATGAATTTTTGTGCATATTTTCAGTAGGATAGTTGGTTATAACTAGTGAGGGGCCTGAAAGATATCCGATTATTCAAATTCTGGAGTTTTTGAGCCTCAAAAGGCATTGAAATATTTTTCTTCATTTTTTGGGCTGTTTTGCTTTAATGCATTGTTTTATTGTTTTTTTTTTCTAAACTATGATTATAGTTGTATTGTAGAAGTCACAAAGAGTGTATTGGTATAAATTTTATGATTTTTGGTGAAGGTTATAGTGATTTAAAAATAAAAACTGGGCTTTTTGGCAATTTCATTACTTTTGATCCATTTTTTGTAAAAATTAAGCCCAAAAACGGATTCTACGTGAAAAATTAAGTAGGAGGTGTATTTTGGTGAAATTTTGTGACCAGAAAATTAAGCTTTAGCCTGCCAGAAAAGAAGAAGAAAAGGGGAGGAGGAAGAAAGAAAAAGAAAGAAAATAAAAGAAAAAAAAGGGAGTGGGCTAATGTTTTCTTTCTGGTAGGCTAGTTTCTTTATTTTTGGTTGGGCTAGAGGTTTCTTTTTCTGGGTTTTCATCTGGACTTTGGGATAATTTTTTCGGTTAGGCTTGTTTCTCTTTTAATGAAGATAGCTTGCATTTTTCTTTTGGGCCGAAAACGTCTAGCCCAAGCAACTAAAAATAAATGGTCCAGAGCCTTTCTTCTTGCCCAAATTAGAAACTGAAATTTTTACTTTAACCCCTGATCTTTGAAGTAATTTTATTGTGGCCCATAAATTTTTGATTTATTTCAATTAGGCCCTTAATTTAATTGCAATTGGATCCCTAAATTTTATCTTTTGTTTAATTTTGACCTCTAAACTTTTTAAAAAAATTTTGCCCCAAAAATTTTCTAATATTTGCAATTTAGTCCCTTGTGACTTTTTGACTCTCTCTCTATTATAATTGTGTTTTTTCATCAATAGCTAATTATGTTACTTTTGAATGTATTCAACTTGTAATTTTTAGATGTCCTTAAGTTTCTTTATGTTTGATGTATTAATGTGAATTTAGTACTTTTATTATTATTATTATTTCAATTAAATTGGTGCCATGATTCTTTTGTTCATTTTGAGTATAAATAGGGCAATTTGACTCCATTTAATCACCACTTCAAAACGGAGGTACCCCTATTATTATTTAAATGTCAATTACGTGCTCTTATGTGTTTCTACATGTTCTTATGTGTTTATATATTTTTATATGCTTTGTTATTTATTTGATTCAAATGGTCATTCAAATTTTCTTATATTCGTTTAGTTAAGTTTTATAATTATTTGGGAAGTATTTAAATATTTCGAGATGTAATAGATAGGTAATATTTTTGAAAAATTATAATTAGATAGACAAATGTAATAGATAAGATAGATGAGTTTATTTTATTATATTTTTCCATTTTAGATTGTAATTAGGTCTCCTATTGTAATAGATAGGATAGATAGGTTTATTTTATTATATTTCCCCATTTTTGATTGTTGTTAGACTCCCCGCTGTAATAGGTAGGTTTTGTGTGTTTGCTTGGCTTATGTGTTATGTGTTTTATCCGCTTTTCTTAGAATTTTTGCATCTAGATATTATGTTTATGTGTTACGTGCTATGTGCTCTTATGTGTTTATTTGTTTTAATTTATGCGATATTCGTTATTATTAATGCATGACGTCACCACACTAGTCCAATGCTAGTTGTGGCTTCTCACTCCACCTATTTGCTAGTCCAACGCTAGTAAGTACTTTTAGAAATGGGTTAGTCCAATGTTAGACCCTTAGATCGTTCATGCGTTACATTCATCTCTTGCGTGACATTTATTACATTTTCATGTACATTTTTTTTAGAATTTTTTTTCATTTGCATGATATTCCCTATTATATTATCCTTTACCCTCAACCCTCTATATGTATTAATCATACCATTAGAACTGCATCTCATTTAAGAAATTGCAAAATAAGTTTGTTCATTTGCTTGTATAAATTTGGAGAATTACTCTTTGAACATGAGAAATGGGTGATTATAACTTTTTAATTTAGATACCCCATTAATCCCTGTATAAGAAAATTATGTCACGAGTTTTTGCCTCCCATACCCATTATATTGCATCCCTTTTTCCTTGATCACTAATATTTATATATATAATCTAATTTTCTTTTCTTTTGAATTTCATTTTGCATATTCGTGACCCTTTCAAGGGATTATTTTGGCCTTCACAATTAATGCGATTGATATCAATTAAACCCTTGAATGGATATTTTGTCCCTTTCGATATTTTCTATAACTTTACATTTGCAGCCATGTAGGAAACATCCAAATATGATAAATTTAAGGGTTAGATTAGAAAATTTTTTACTAAACCTCGCACATAGTTTAGACTAGGTTGAAAGGGTGTCTTAGGTTCGAGTCGATCGAACCTTTGCCTTCCCTTTTTTCAATCGTAACTCCCAAACTCATTTTCTCTTATTTTCAAAGACCTAAAGTTGTTGAAAAGGGCTTTATTTTATTTTATTTTATTTTTGTTAAAAACATTTTTGAGTGATTTGGTACACCCAAACTCAATACCAAGTGGCGACTCCTATTTTTTCTTAAAAACCCTTTTAGACTAAATTTTGGGTCCAAACTGTCACATTCTTTAAAGTCTCATTCTAGGCCCTTTTTCACTTATTTTTAAATAAAAATCACGATGACAATTGAAGTGAATATTCATTGAAGGAGATTGTTTATTATTTTGAAGGATATAAGGGAGTGATTGGTGGAGTGTATAGTGATATTGAAGTGACTCCTAGAGGGAGCTTGTATCCTTTTATATTGATTGAGTTATTATATTATGACTTGAAATGTTTATTAAATATGTTATGTTGCTGAAATTTGCAGATTTATGTTACTTATTGATTGGTGGATTGTACAGTGATATTGAAGTGACTCCTAGACGGAGCTTGTATCCTTTTATATTGATTGAGTTATTATATTGTGACTTGAAATGTTTATTAAATATGTTATGTTGCTGAAATTTGCAAATTTATGTTACTTATTGATTTTTTTTAGGACCTCACTGGGTGTAAGTTCAATCCTTT
>NC_040041.1:22934506-22955534 GCF_003713205.1 Coffea eugenioides
ATGAATATCGTTATGAAGTGCATGTGAATGTCCGGGTGCGAAGGCTAATTAGCGAGCTTTGGGTTGCAACCTGGAACGTTCACAAGCCTTATACACGTTCCTTCCTACCTTGGAGAATGTCCTTGTTTGAGAACCCCTTGAAGCTGACCAAGAGACATGTGCACCGAATTATCTTAATCATAACATATGCAAGTATCATTCAATCTAAGAGGGCCAATATGTGGAGATTTGAGGTGTCATGCTACTATCTCTTGTTAGTATCATTCATCTCCATCCAGATTTGAGGACAAATCCTTCTCAAGAGGAGGGGACTGATGTGTGCACGGATAGCGAGATGGATGGCGGCCCTGACTCAAGGCTTTCATAGAGATATTGAAGGCTTGGAAGGAGACAATCAAGTTATCTACACCATGATCCAAGCCCATGAAGAGTCAAGTTATCTACACCATGATCCAAGCCCATGAAGAGTCAAGTTATCTACACCATGATCCAAGCCATGAAGAGTCAAGTGGGCCTCCAAGTGAGTTGGCCGAATAGGGCCTTAAGCCTTAGTGTTAGGAGTCTTAAGTTTAGATTAGTCCTTTTGTTAGCCATGGATTCGGCCCACCTTTGTCTAAGGATGGCCGAACCACTAGGCCCTTTTTATTGAGTCCATGGGTCGGCCCACCATGTCCAAAGAGTGGCCGACCCTCTAGCCTTGCGATATTAGAGTTTCATTAGTTTTGCCTATATAAAGGCTTGCTTTGTAAGCATAAAGGGAGACGTTTTATGAATAAAGTTTTGTATATTTTCGATTCTTCTTGAGAGAGAGATTCAACCCCTTTACTTGCTTTGGCAAGGGTTTTGAGCAGTCTTGCGTCCTGTCCTAGATTGTTCTACCGACCTATTCCCCTGGAGTATTCGCCTTCATCGGAGTGTCGTCTACCGTCTTGAATCAAATCGTGTCGTCCGTTTGGTTCTAGATCCCGCAAATTTCAAGCGTTGGACGTCCTCGCTAGATCCTTGGGCAAACGTGCTACGTGTCTCGAAACGTGTTGATCGAGGAACGTATCACTCGACTTTTTGCTTGCCTTGTCCCTTAAAATACCTTCCAAACGCTTCGAAAATATTACGGTTCTTAGCCACAAACTCAGCCATTCTGGCAATGGCTTCTCCGTTAGTGGGTCGAGCCTCATGGGACTCCTGACCCTCAAGGACATTTTTCTGTTGGGCTGGGGCGTTTGCCTCGGCCCCAATGGTGAGGACCCTCCTACTCCTAGAACGCGTAAATTTCATTCTTCCTATGTCTTCGCGTTCCCACAGACAGCGCCAATTGAAGGGGTGAATTCTGACCTGACTAGCTGGTCGGGAAGTACAATGCTCTACTGCTTGGCGAGGTCACCACACCAGGATCACCTGCTTGATTCACGAGGGGTGGGGTAAGATCCCTCGGTTTACCTCCAAAGATTAAGTTAGTTGAGATATTATGAAAACACAAAGATCACTTTTTGAGAAAAGAAATAGGTTCCTTTGTTACCAGAGAGTCGTCCCCTTTCCCTGGGTAAGGCTCCGATATTTATAGGGGACAATTTGGAGGGAAGGACTGTAGGGTCCAGGTCCCTAGAAATCTGATCGAGACAGCCTATCTCCTGGATTTGACCACTATGTAGGGGACAGGATGTGCAGAGCAGCATGTCAGGATGGACGTGTCAGAAGTGTCAGAAGTCACATCCGTTACTTTTCCTATTGTCAGACCTTTAAGTGTTACCTCGACGGTGTGACTCAGGGCTCCGCCCGAGGCGATCACAGCAGCTGAACCCACTTCAGTCACCTGGGGTCGCGGGATGTCCGAGATGATTACTCCGAGAATGATAATCCCCAGAGCAGAGAGGCCTCGGGGTTTCCGAGCCAAATCGACAACCCTTACTGGGCAAGTCCAAGATTAGATTGAGGAAAAGCAAGATGATTTTTGTATATGCATGCTACACGTTTGATGAAATGCCAAAATGGAAAACGAATTAAAATCTAAACATTGTGCATGTTTTTTTGTCAAAATAGATGACGATTTGCTAGTGTAGGTCCGAAAATGTTTGGTTATTCAAAAATTTTGGAGTTTTGAGCCTTAAAAGTATTGAAAGATTTTTTTTTTATTTTTAGGACTGTTTTGATTTAATTTTTTCATATTTGTTGTTGTTTTTATTGATTTCAGTTCATAGTTATGTTGTAAAAATCACAAGGAGTGTTATAGTATAAAATTTTTGGTTTTTGGTGAAGATTTGAGGGTTTAAAAAATATTAAAAAATTGGACTGACTTTTACTATTTTGGCCACTTTTAGATCATTTTTTGTAAAAACTAACATCAAAAATGGAATTTACGCGAAAAATTGAGTGAGAGGATGTATTTTGAGCAAAATTTGGTGGTCGAAAAAAATTTACCGGTGACTGTCCGGTGGTAACGGCGCCACCGACAGCTGCCATGACCACCAGCTGCGAGGAGCTTCAGTAGGCCGGACAAGAAGAAGAAGAAACGGAAGTGGAGTGAGGAAAAAAAAAAGAAGGGAAAGAAAAGAAAAAAAGAAGAGAATTGGGCTGATGTTTTTTTTCTGGTGGGCTTGGATTTATTTTTTTGGTTGGGTTTTGGGAATAGACCTTTGTTTATTTGTTTTGGGTTTCGGTTGGGTTAGGAGGTCAGAGCCCATGTATTTTTTGGTTGGGCTTGAGTGATAACAAGAGTGGCTGGCCTGGGTATTTTGGCTTGAAATTTTGATTGGGCCGGATGGCCTTTGGCCCCAAAAAAAATAGAGAATGGCCCAGTGGCCTGCTCCCTTAAGAAGATCTGCTAGCGAATTTGCATTTTAGCTCCTGATCTTTGGAGTAATTTTATTTCAGCCCAGAACATTTTAAATTTCTTTTAATTAGGTACTTAAATTAATTGTACTTTGGTCCCTAAACTTTATTTTTTATTTAATTTTAACCCCTAAATTTTGGAAAAATTATATTTTTAACCCCAAAAGTTTTTCAATTTTTGTAATTTAGTCCCTAGTGAATTTTGACTCTTTTTATTATGACTGTTTCTTTTCTTTAATAGCTAATTATGTTACTTTTGAATATATTTAACTTGTAATTTTTAGATGTTCTTAAGTTTCTTTATATTTGACATATTAATGTGAATTTAGTATTTTTACCATTATTATTATTTTTAATTAAATTGGTGCTATGATTCTTTTGTTCATTTTAACTATACATAGGGCAATTTGACTTCCATTCAGTCACCACTTCAAAAGGGGGTACCCCTATTATTATTGTTATTATTTCAATGTCAATTACGTGCTCTTATGTGCTCTTACGTGTTCTTATGTATTTATATATTTTTATATGTTATATTTAGTTAATTTTTATAATTATTTGAGAGGCATTTAAATATCTCAAAAAAATGTAATAGATAGGATAGTTAGATTTGTTTTATTATATTTGTCCATTTTAGATTGTAATTGGGTCCCCTATTGTAATAGATAGGGTAGATAGGATTTTTTACTTTTCTCATTTAGATTGTAGTTAGACTCCCCGTTGTAATAGGTAAGTTGTGTGCTTATGTGGCTTATGTGTTATATGTTTTATCCGCTATTTTTAGAATTTTTGCATCTAGATATTATGTTTATGTGTTACGTACTATATGCTTTTATGTGTTTATTTGTTTTAATTTATGCCTTATTTGTTTTATTATGTATTACTAATACATGACGCCACCATACTGGTCCAACGCTAGTTGTGGCTTCTCCCTTCGCTTACTTGCTAATCCAACGCTAGTAAGGATTTTTAGAAATTGGCTAGTCCAACGCTAGACCTTTAGATCGTTCATGCATTAGATTCATCTTTGTGTGATATTCATTACATTTTCATGCATATTTTCATTTTCTCATTTGCATG
Organism: Coffea eugenioides; assembly: GCF_003713205.1. Classification (NCBI taxonomy): domain Eukaryota; kingdom Viridiplantae; phylum Streptophyta; class Magnoliopsida; order Gentianales; family Rubiaceae; genus Coffea; species Coffea eugenioides. The sequence goes on from NC_040041.1 coordinate 22,938,413, forward strand.
ATATTCCCTATTATATTATCTCCTATTCTCTATATGTGTTAATTATATCATTTAGAATTACATCTCATTTAAGAAATTGTAGAATAAGTTAGTTCATTTGCTTGTTCATATTAGGAGAATTATTCTTTGAACATGGACATGGGTGATTATAACTCTTTAGTTTAAATGCCCCATCGATCCCTGTATAAGAAAATTATGTCATGAGATTTTGTCTCCCGTACCCATTATGTTGCATTTTTATTCTTTGGCCACTTATATCTAGATATAAAATTTAAGTTAATTTTCTTTGAATTTCATTCATGCATGCTCGTGACCCCTTCAAGAAATTATTTTGGTCTTCACAATCAATGTGATTGGTATTAATTAAACCCTTGAATGGATATTTTGTCCCTTTCGATATTTTATAAATTTAGATTTGCATCCATGTAAGAAACATCCAAACGTGATAAAATTAAAGGTTAGATTAGAAAAATTTTGATAAACCTCGCAACTAGCTTAAACTAGGTTGAAAGGGTGCCTTAGGTTTGAGTCTCCCGAACCCATTTTCTCTTGTTTTTCAAAGATTTGGAGTTGTTGAAAAGGGTTTTCTTTTATTCAATTTTTATCAAAAATATTTTTTGGTGACTTGATACACCCAAACTCAATATCAATGGCGACTCCTCTTTTTCTTAAAAACCCTTTTAGACTAAATTTTGGACCCAAATTGTCGCATTCTTTAAAGTCCCATTCTAGGTCCTTTTCACTTATATTTTTAATAAAAATCACATCTTTTGTAAACATTTATTTTTATCACGAAAAATGGGGCGCGGCAACTTGGTGACTCCACTGGAGAGGCTAAAGAGTCCAAGCACTTGGTTTAGTTGCCTTTTCTCTTTCTAACCCTTTCACTTATCATATTTGGATGTTTTAGGTTGCATTTTTCTGTTTTAGGATGTTTTGTATTTCACACTCATATTCGTTTCTCGTGTATGTGATGAATGGTTTATCTATTTACTTTTGTTTATTTACTTATTCGTATCACGCTTTGCATTTTGGGATGGGGAGCGATTTTACCCTAGAGCCTTCATTCATATTTAATGGTATTACTCCCTCCCTTCAAAGGAGCACTTCATCTTATTTTCTTTTAGTGGTTATCACACCACTCCTCCCTGTTAGGATTAGGATCGATCAACTTAGACATGTGGCCGTGACACGACGTGCACGTAGCAATGTCTGGGGGATCACTCGAGCCACCGACTAAGGGCTTTGGAATTGATGGCCCTTTGCCCTTTTGTCTGAAGGATTGGAAACCTGAAATTTTATCGAGTCTAGATGCATTAGTGAGTCCAACCCCATGTATTCATTTAGAAATCACCTAAGATAGAGCATTCATCTACCCTATTAAGAACACTAAACACGAGGGGAGGGATTCTACCCCTTTTTCTTTTCTTTATCTTATATTTCTGTATTATTTTGTTGCTCCAATCTGTTATGTGTTGTTTATTAAACAAATCATTAATTTATTTTCTTATATTGCATTCATAAACCCTAGAAACAAAAGTCCTGGCATGGTACTCGCTTAATGCAGACCACTTTTTGTAAATAGCACGTTTAAATTTTAGTTTATCGCATTAATACTATGTATATATATATATATGCATGTCATTTTAGACTTACCCCGACATCTAAATGGGGCACATTGAGATCATATTTCAATTACCATATTGCATATTTATCTGCTTTAATAAATTGTCATCATGCATTAACCTTAGAAGGAGTGCCACTTAGGGAATCTCGCATCAGTAATAAACTATCCTTTTGTTTCGGATACATAATCCAATGAGATTTGCACGTTTATATTTTTGTATCATCCAAAGGGGTAGTGCACAAGGTAAGGTAGGATTCAGTTTCTTCCATGATGACAACATTGAAGTTGGTGGGACAACTTTTGCACATTAGAATATGAGCATCTAATAATCATCTTTTGCCCATTTTATCAGAGTTGGTAAAAATCCCTTGCGTAAAGGACACTAAGTTGAAGAAATTCACAAATAATTTCTCATTGTTGAGATAATAAATACTCCCTCCGTCCCATTAAAACTGTCATACTTTCCTTTTTGGTCTGTCCCAAAATTATGTCATCTTACCAAATTTGGCTAATAATTTTGTAACACATTCCAATTTTTACCCTTCATGCACTTGCACAAGAAATCTTTAAATAATGTTGTGGGTCCCACTTTCTCTTTGATTTAGGCACAAAAGATAATATATTGGCCCCACATGTACCTTCAAATATTCAAATGGTTTTAAAGTTACATATTTTCCCACCAATAAATGAAGGATAGAAACGGAAAGCAAACACAATTCCTTCACTCTTTGACCACTGTTGATAAAAAACACAATTCCCCAAAAGTGACAAACTTATTGGGACGGAGGGAGTATATCGTGGCCAAATCTTGATTTTAGAAAGCTTATCGACTAATACATTGTAACAAAATTTGTGGAATTTGAAACTACCAACAGGTGGACAATTCAGTCGATTTTCGAATAAACCGTCAATTCCATCCAATCCATTTGGCCATTTTTATTCATTTTTAGGATAATCCAGTCAATTTTTTGAATAAACCGTCAATTCCATCCAATCCATTTTATCAATTTATTCATTTTTAAGGCAATCTAGTCAATTTTTGAACAAATCATCAATTCCATCCAATCCATTTTATCAATTTATTCATTTTTGGGGCAATCCAGTCACTTTTTGAGTAAATCGTCAATTTCATCCAATTCGTTTGATCAATTTATTCATTTTTAAGATAATCCAGTCAATTTTTGAATAAATCATCAATTCCATTCAATCCATTTGATCAATTAATCCTCTTTTGGGGTTTCGATCCATGTTTCACTAAATAAACTAGTCGAAACATTGCAATCTTTTCAAGAGTAAGTTCTTTTATACTAAATTGACTTTTGGCATCTCTTCTTGTATCAACCAAAACAATCAATCCATTCGAACTTTGTCCTCATTTTGTTAGCTCAAACGTTTCCCGCCGCTCCAATTAGCCAAATTTTTCAAGTTACTTTTCACTCGAATATCAATCGGATCCATCAGGTATTGTATGGTGCCTACCCTAGAGGATTTCATTTTCATATTAGGCCTACCCTTGACATAAAAGAGCTTCCCCGTATGACATGCATACCGATTTTACAATTTTGCTTATTAACTCTGGGTATTTTTCTTTTATTTTTTTCCATCCTCGGCATTTATAAAAGATGTTTCAATAAGGTGAAAATATTTTTTCTAGATCTTATAACAAATTTGGTTTGATAAATTTTAAAGGTTTGATAAATTTTAAAAAAAATAACAAGTATTACTTGATTTTTAGGCAGATCCTACAATGTAAAAACATGAAGAATCCATCTGACAATGCTAGTTTAAAACAGCTAAGAGATTTCATAATTGTTTGTCAAGATTAAAAAAAAATTTCTTTTTTCATTTGATTAACACATTTTGTCCCAAAAGAAAGAAAGAGAAAGAGTATGTATATATGAAAGTGGAGCTATTTAGAGATTTTTTCTTTTCTCATTTGTATTATAATTGAGCAAAAAATTTTGTTTCAAACATTTGCAATAATAAAGTTTTTCATTTAGACAATCATTGTTTTGTATATATTCATATTCATTTCATTCTTTATTTGCTCATTGGGAGATTTCATGGCGGATCTCAAGAAATAAGACTAAGTTTAGATTCCCAATTTTGTCATCTCTTGCATGAAATTCATATGTTTAGTTTTTTAAAGTCTTCGCAGACGTGAGATTTGTGATCAAGACAATTCAAGGAGAGTGCCCAGAAATTGAAATCAAAAGGGATCACTTGAACTTGTTAGTTTGTCTCAAGAGACTAAGTATGATGGCTTTTCTATTTGATTTTTGCCATTCACATTTTGCCCGACTCCGTCAAGACTCAACAATTAGTCGCCCTGATGGACACACTTCAGAGTAGGGCATTTTTAATTTGGAAAGGTTCATTGTGTCTAATCGAATTCAATCCACATCTAGTTGAAAGCAAAAATATTCGTTATTCTTATTTATTTTGAGAATTTGGGATGATGCTTTAGACTTTCGTTTCTCTATCCATACAGTTTTTATCATTTGGTCTTTTTTTTTTGAACCATTGCAAGCACAATTTTCTTTCAAATAAGAGCTTTGGTGATCACAACCCTATATTGATAAAATTTTCAAATGTCCAATGGGAATAGATTCTCCCAATGAGTTATCCTTTACTTTGGTTGTCATGTGAAGTAAGAAAGATGTTTTGGCCATTTTTTCTACTATCCAAACACTGTTTATCCTTTGCATCCCTATTTGAGATTAAATTGGTGGTTCGTTTCAAAAACACTTATGATCGCACCTCGCATCGGGGAAGGAGATTTGGGAACTTTCAATAATAGCAAATATGCTGAATTTTTTTAGAAGAGACATGAAATATTCAAAAAAAAGCAAAAAAAAAAAAGAAAAAAAAAGGGCATCTATCTTCTAAACGTTAGGGTTTTTGATTCTATCATTGATATTTGGATTTCAGTATTGGCAAAAAAAAAAAGAGAAGAAAGAAAAAAGAGAAAATAGAGAAAAAGAAAAATTATGCAAAGAAACAAAATGGAAACAGAGAAAAAGAAAGAAAAATGCAACAAAAAAGAAGAGAAGAAAATTCAATGTTGAAATCCCACTAGTGATGGTGATAAAAGTCGAAATGGAGTAAAAAATCTTTTAAGTCCAAGCCTAAAACTGGGGCAATTTTGGAAGGAATACGATCTTAAGTGCGTTGTCCTTGAAATTTTTATTTCTTTTAGCTATCGTTGTTAAGCCATATTACCAGCTCATAAAGTCCATTGCTGACTTATCTTTCATGACAATTTGAAGTGAAAATCGTGCCTCTAAGAAATCTACCAATCACTCATGATCATAAGGCCATAACATGTTTTCATATATTTAGCTATCACTTCTATCCATATATTATAAGCTTATAAATCTTATATGTTGACTGAGTTTTCTCAAGAAATAAGAGTGATAAACTATTTGTTTTCACCAAGATGTGATATTGAATGGGTTAGACACAATTTGGGCACAAAAAAAGACAGATCCTGACATACCATCTCCCTGAGCCACCTCAAAATCATGAATGATGCCCATTTGATTGGTCCTAAAAGATAAGCTAACAAGAAGGGGACCCTTTCCCCTCAACACTGATCCCAAAATGAAGAAGTGATCTTTTGAAATTTGATTTTATTTTGAGAGATTTATCATGGAGTCTTCTACATGACATATAAAGTTTTTTTTTAGTGGAAAAATGCATTTTCTATTGTACATCAACTCACATTGCATGTTAGTTTTCTAAATTTTGAAAAAAAAAATAGTTTTTTTGTTTTGTCCAAATAAATAGAGAATCACTCGAATAAAATTTTATAATAGGCCCAAATTGGAGCAAATTTTTTGTAATATATTTGTGAGATTTTGTCAAATAGGTTCAAATTGAGGTAAAATTTTATAATAAATTTGTAGGGTATGTCCAAGGTCAAGTATATTTTTCAAATTTTGATAAGTCAACACTTTGCATGAACCTTAATTGTTACATCATTGCTCAAAAAAAAAGGAAAAAGAAAAGAAAAAGAATTCTAAAAAATGCAACCGTTTTGAAAAATCCCCCCTTGTACAGGTGTTTATGGTTAAGATCGAGGAAAAGACGCAAGTGAAAATCTTGCAAATTTGGAGGTTAATCACGAATAAAAAGGGGGCAATAATCCTACATTGCAAAGTGGAGGATCGCCTATTTATTCAGAAGGAGTACATACTTCAGCAGCCAACTTGAAAAAAAAAAAAGAAGAGAAGGAAAAAAAGGGAGCGAAAAAAAAAGAGAATAAAAAACTAGTTTTTCCTTCAATTTTGCAAATTTTTGCTATTGAACTTTGGGAGCATTTCACTTGGAGATTACATTTCTAAATTGGGCAACACCTTATTCTCTTATGCTTCGAATGGAAGTGGTAATACCTGCCGAAATTGAAATCCCGTTCTTGCGCATTTTGACGAAGGCTCAGGTAAAAGAAATCAAATGGATCAAGGAGCACAATGAGTTGTTGTCTCCAATTGATAAAAAAGAGGTTGAATGTTATTTGTCATGGACAATGCTATCAACAAAGGATGGTTCATTGTTTATAACAAGAAAGACAAATCTCGCCTATTTGAATTAAGGGATAAGGTTTTCAAGTGAATTCTTCCAATTTAAGAGGAGGTTAAAGGAAAATTTGCTCCAATTTGACAAAGACCATTTATTATTCAAAGAGTGACAGAGGTGCTTATTCTCATGGAAATGGACAGACAAGTTTTTCCTCAACCAATCAATACAGGCATGTGCAAAAAAATTTTCATTTGATAAAAAATTTTTTTTAAAAAATTACTGCAAGAGAGGGTTTAAGGCAGACTTTCTTTCCTTTTTCCATTTCGATATCTTATCCTTAGTTTTTCCCTTTTAACTTTTCAGAATATCTTATCTTTTTTTCACTTGACAGCCCCTTAAGATCACTAACCCTATACTAGGGCAATTTTATTTCTTTGAGAAAATAAAGAAAAAAAGAGAATAGAAAAAAAGAAAAAAAAAAAGAGAAGAGAAGTTCGGTTAGAATTAAACTGGAGAAAATTTTTCATTTCTTATCAGCCCTACATTGGGACAAAATTTCAAAAGCATGCGATCTTAAAAGTATTCCAAACTCATCATATGATCTACTTTCAAGTCCTAACTTTCTTGATATACCCCACCTGACCCCAATTGCAAGAGCTGAAATAGTGTCGACCTTCCTCTTTTGCAGTATTTTAAAAAAAATTTTAATCAATTGGCAAATGATGTAAATACAACTTTTCTGAAACATGCCAGAGATAATTGTGTCACTGATGCCACTAATTATCAAAATATGCCTGGATTGATACAGTTGAGTTTAAAATTGTCTTGTCTATGTCTCAAGATAAAAACCTGAAAGGGCACCTTTAAAAAAATAGAGAGAGAGAAATAGAGAAAAATGAAAAAAAATGAAAAAAAGAAGAAAAATAGAAAAAAAAGGAAAAGAAAAATGGGTGATCTTAGTGAAAATTCGAAAAGTTAAAGTCATCAAGATGAGGTTTTGGAGCACAAGAGAATCATGAACGAAAAGTAGGATCTTGAAACTTGAAATGCCATTCATTCAAATCTGATCATCAGAAAAAGTTGATTTGTAATACAAAATGAAGTATGGCTGATTGATGCTAGAAAATTGAGAAGATTCAAGATAAGTTGCAGCACAACTCTTGGGGGGCAGTTTTGACATCGAAAAATCATGCTTGCATGGTTTTCAAGGCCAAAGGGATCAAAAGGGATCGCATAGTGGTGGTATTATGTAATCACTCTTTCTGCCTTCTCGAAAGCATGAAAAATGTGGCTTTTGTTAAACATGATTTACACTGAGGCAAATATCAAAAGGAGTGAGCTCCAATTTTGGTAATGCATTCTAAATCAGCTTTGTGAAAAAAAAGGAGTCTTTTAAAATCGAGAGGATAGTGACATATGTATGTACCTCTCAAATCCCTTGAAGGGAAAGTTGTCACTGGTATTCTTCAAGTTTTAAAGTTCGTCACTTTTGACTCTTTAAAAAAAAAAGTGTTTCTTTCATTTCTTCTAAAGTTTGGAAAAAAAAAAAAGAGATTGCAAATCAACCAACTTGAGCAACATGCATTTTAATCTTTCAGTTTGATAGTATATGACTTGCGTTTTCATTTCTTTCATTATTTAATTAGGTTTGGGTCTTATCCCACCAATATGTTTTATTTTATTGGGCTCGGGTTGTATCCCACCAATCTCGACAGGGTCGGGTTTTATTCCACTGACTGTTTTATTTTATTGGAATCGGATTGTATCTCACCAATCTCAGCAGGTTCGGGTTTTATCTCATTGATCGTTTTATTTTATTGGGCTCGGGTTGTATCCCACTAACCTCGGCAGACTCAAATTTTATCCCACTGACCGTTTTATTTTGTTGGGATTGGGTTGAATCTCACCAAACACGGCGGGATTGGGTTTTATCCCACTAATCGTTTTTATTTGCATTGAGCTCGGGTCTTATCTCACTAATCTTATTTCCTGATAATCAAATTTAATTCCCTGTTGGTGAGTTTCAGCGTCCACCGCACACCCTTCTTCCTCCCTTCTTGACAGATCAAAAGATCAAATTTAATTTTTTGTTGGTGAGTTTCAGCGTCCACCGCGCACCGTTCTACCTCCCTTCTTGACGAATCAAATTTAATTTTCTGTTGGTGAGTCTCAGCGTCTACCGCGCACTCTTCTACCTCCCTTCTTGACAGATCAAAAGATTAAATTTAACTTTCTCTTGGTGAGTCTCAGCGTCCACCGCGCACCCTTCTTCCTCCCTTCTTGACAAATCAAATTTAATTTTTTGTTAGTGAGTTTCAACGTCTACCGTGCACCCTTCTACGTCCCTTCTTGACAGATCAAAAGATCAAATTTAATTTTCTATTGGTGAATCTCAAGATCCACCGTGCACCCTTCTGCCCCCTTTCTTGACAATCAAATTTAATTTTCTGTTGGTGAGTCTCAGCGTCCGCCGCACACCCTTCTACCCCCTTCTTGGAGCGTAACCGCGTCTCTCCGCGCATCTTTTTCTAATTATGACAATTTACTTTTCTTGACTGTTTTGATTAACAATTGTGCTTTCTCATTCATTTTGTGTTTCATGTTTAGAAGTTCTGGGAGTTCAGACTTTTTCGACTTTGCAAAGATCACAGATGGTCAATGCATTTGTTTCATTGTGGTTCACTGGTATTCGAACTACGTTTGACCTGATTCCCATGGTGGGATACATAGATAACTCTACATGAGTTCGGTCATATTTTCTACAACGTTATTGCATCATTTTACTCAATAGTTATAAATAAGTATTGGTTTGTTATTTTAGTTTAGGTGCAGTTAGAAGTAACAGGTAAGCAATTTGGTGTCTACGTCTTTGTCTTGAGTTTCTTTGAAACTCTAAACAAAGAGGGGCAAGCTGTAGATCCCAAATTTTGTCAATTTTAATGTTTTTTTTTTAATTTTTTCTATTTAATGAGTTATTTATTTTCTTGCATTTTTATGTGCATTCTTCTTATTTTGTAAGTTGGTTTTAAGAAAAAAAAAGAAAAAAAGAAAATCAAGAAAATAAAAAATCACCTATAATCATTTCTCTTTTACCAAATACACTATTAACTAATTGATACACTCAATTTTTTTGCATTGATCTTTATTGTCATTTGGAAGAAGACCATTATTTTGACCAAACACACATACAAACTCCAACTCACAAGTCCCTATCAGCTCTCTCTTAAAACACAAGGGGAAAACACACAAGAAGAAAAAAAAAAGACCCGAGGCTGGCTCCTCACTCTCTCCCTCTCTCGGACTTGAGCAGAAGAAAAAAATCTGTCCCTCACACTCTCTCGGTTCTATTCCCCCCGCTTCGTTCAATTCACACAAGAGACAAACACACCATTAGAGACACAAGAACAAAGACTCCAACTCAATACATCTCTCAACCTTTTCTTTCTTTCCTCTGAACAGACAAGCAGAAAAAGAAAAACCACCACTACTCCCTCTTGGTTCTCCCTTCCCTTTCCCCCTCTCAATCTCACACACATATTAGCAAGTCAAACACAACAAGGCAGCAACCGGTTAGATTGAAGTTTGGGAATTTCATCAAAAAAAAATTCTAACAAAGGACCATAACTCTCATTGAGGTATCTCCCTTCATTTTTTCTTCTTTTTCCAGCTTTTTCTTTTCTAATTCGTTATACTATAATCATGTTTAGACGTTAGTTTGTTTCTTTCTCTTGCTGGTTTTTTTGTTGTGATGTTGTTGAGCAAGTCCAAGATTAGATTGAGGAAAAGAAAGATGATTTTTGTATATGCATGCTACATGTTTGATGAAATGCCAAAATGGAAAACGAATTAAAAGCTGAACATTGTATATGTTTTTTTTGTCAAAATATATGACCATTTGCTAGTGTAAGTCCGAAAATGTTTGGTTATTCAAAAATTTTGGAGTTTTGAGGCTTAAAAGTATTGAAGGGTTTTTTTTTTATTTTTAGGACTGTTTTGATTTAATTTTTTCATATTTGTTGTTGCTTTTATTGATTTCAATTCATAGTTATGTTGTAAAAATCACAAGGAGTGTTGTAGTATAAATTTTTTGGTTTTTGATGAAGATTTTAAAAAATATAAAAAACTGGACTGACTTTTGCTATTTTGGCCACTTTCGGGTCATTTTTTGTAAAAACTAACTTCAAAATGGAATCTACGTGAAAAATCGAGTGAGAGGATGCATTTTGAGAAAATTTGATAGCCGAACAAAATTTGCCAGTGACGGTGCGGTGACAGCGGTGCCACCGGCAGCCGCCATAGCCACCAGTTGCGAGGAGCTTCAGTAGGCCGGACGAGAAGAAGAAGAAACGGAAGTGGAGTGAGGAAAAAAAAAAGAAGGAAAAGAAAAGAAAGAAAAGAGATTTGGGCTGATGTTTTTTTTCTGGTGGGCTTGAGTTTATTTTTTTGGTTGGGTTTTGGGAATGGACCTTTGTTTATTTCTTTTGGGTTTCGGTTGGGTTAGGAGGTCAGAGCCCATGTATTTTTTGGTCGGGCTTGAGTGATAACAAGACGGGCTGGCCTGGGTATTTTGGCTTGGACTTTTGATTGGGTCGGATGGCCTTTGGCCACAAAAAAAATAGAGAATGGCCCAGTGGCCTGTTTCCTTAAGAAGATCTGCTAGCGAATTTGCATTTTAGTCACTGATCTTTAGAGTAATTTTACTGCAGTCTAGAACATTTTAAATTTCTTTCAATTAGGTCCTTAAATTAATTATACTTTGATCCTTGAACTTTATCTTTTATTTATTTTTAACCCCAAAAGTTTTTCAATTTTTGTAATTTAGTCCCTAGTGAATTTTGACTCTTTTTATTTTGACTATTTCTTTTCTTTAATAGCTAATTATGTTACTTTTGAATATATTTAACTTGTAATTTTTAGATGTTCTTAAGTTTCTTTATATTTGACATATTAATGTGAATTTAGTATTTTTATCATTATTATTATTTTCAATTAAATTGGTGATATGATTCTTTTGTTCATTTTGAGTATAAATAGGGCAATTTGACTTCCATTTAGTCACCACTTCAAAAGGAGGTACCCCTATTATTATTATTATTTCAATGTCAATTACGTGCTCTTATGTGCTCCTACGTGTTCTTATGTGTTTATATATTTTTATATGCTATATTTAGTTAATTTTTATAATTATTTGAGAGGAATTTAAATACCTCAAAAAAATGTAATAGATAGGATAACTATATTTGTTTTATTATATTTTTCCATTTTAGATTGTAATTGAGTCCCCTATTGTAATAGATAGGGTAGATAGGATTTTTTACTTTCCCCATTTAGATTGTAGTTAGACTCCCCGTTGTAATAGTTAGGTTGTGTGTTTATGTGGCTTATGTGTTATATGCTGTATCCACTTTTCTTAGGATATTTGGTAGTTATGTGTTAATCTAATTAATTAAGGAAAAGAAAAACTGGAAAAAAGAAAACAAAATGTACCTCAATGAAGATTGCAGTCCTTTGCCTAAGAATTTGATGAAATCGGCAAACCCCAATAGCTTAACCCATCACTGCCTTTCTTTTTGTGTTTGAGTTTGTGGAAGCAAAATGGGTGGAGGAAACCGTGAGCAGAGTGAGGGAGTGGAGAGTGCTTCTTGTTTCTTTTTTTTTTTTTGTCTTCTTGGTCTCCTGAAACTAGAGAGAGCCGAGGGATGTATTTTTTGGGGAAGGAAGAGTGGAGAGTTTTTTTTTTTCTTTGTGGCCTGTCTGATTTTTTTTTTTTAGAGAGAGCCGAGTGCCTCCCTTCTCTTTTTTTTTCCTGTGTGTTTTTTTTTCTTGTTCTGCGAGGGAGAGAGCCGAGAGTAGTCTGGGAGCTAGAGTGCTTTTTTTTTCTTCTTGTCTCTCTGTCCTAGAGAACCGAGAGGGACTTGTAGCCAAAGTGGAGCTTGTGTGTTGGATTTGCCAAAATGATGATTTCTTAGCTAATGAAAAGAAAGGTCCATGGCAATTGAGTGTGGAATGGGTTAATAGTTGTTTTGGTAGGGAAAATGATGAAAGTGATTTTTTATTTCTTGATTTTTCTCTTTTGTTTTGTGTTGTTTTTTTTTTCTTTTTCCAAAAACAAACCTACAAAAATGAGAAAATCATACATTAATATATATAAAAAAAATGATAATAATAATAACTTATCAAATAGATAAAATTTCAGGAAAATATTAAAAATTGACAAAAAATTGGTGTCTACAGCTTGTCCCTCTTTGTCTAGAGTTTCAAAGAAACTCAAGACAATGACGTAGACTCCAAATTACTTACCTGTCTCTTCTAGCTGCTCATGAGCTAAAATAAACAAGCCAACACTTGGTTGAAATTATTGAACACAAGATGCAATGAAATTACAAAACACATGACCGAACTCATGTAGAGTTGCCTACGTATCCCGCCATAGGAATCAGGTCAAATGTAGTTCGAATGCAAGTGAACCACAATGAAACAAGTGCATTGACCAACTGTGATCTTTGCAAAGTCGAAAAAGTCTGAGCTATCAGAACTTCTAAATATGAAACACAAAATGAATGAGAAAGCACAATTATTAGTCAAAACAGTCAAGAAAAGTAACTTGTCATAACTAGAAAAAGATGTGCGGAGGGACGCGGTTACGCTCCAAGAAGGGGGATAGAAGGGTGCGCGGCGGGCGCTGAGACTCACCAACATAAATTTAAATTGTCGAGAATGGGGACAGAAGGGTGCGCGGCGGACGCTGAGACTCACCAACAGGAAATTAAATTGATGCGCGGAGGGACGCGATTACGCTCCAACAGGAAATTAAATTGTCAAGAAGGGGAGGTAGAAGGGTGCGCGGTGGACGCTGAGACTCACCAACAAAAAATTAAAATTTTCAAGAATAGGAGGTAGAAGGGTGCGCGGTGGACGCTGAGACTCACCAACATAAATTTAAATTGTCAAGAAGGGAGGTAGAAGGGTGTGCGGTGGACGCTGAGACTCACCAATAGGAAATTAAATTGATGCGCGGAGGGACGTGATTACGCTCCAACAGGAAATTAAATTGTCAAGAAGGGGGAGTAGAAGGGTGCGCGGTGGACGCTGAGACTCACCAACAAGAAATTAAATTTTTCAAGAATGGGAGGTAGAAGGGTGCGCGGTGGACGCTGAGACTCACCAACATGAATTTAAATTGTCAAGAAGGGAGGTATAAGGGTGTGCGGTGGACGCTGAGACTCACCAACAGGAAATTAAATTGATGCGTGGAGGGACGCGATTACGCTCCAACAGAAAATTAAATTGTCAAGAAAGGGGGATAGAAGGGTGCGCGGTGGACGCTGAGACTCACCAACAGGAAATTAAATTGATGCGCGGAGGTGACGCGATTACGCTCCAACAGAAAATTAAATTGTCAAGAAAGGGGGATAGAAGGGTGCGCGGTGGACGCTGAGACTCACCAACAAGAAATTAAATTTGATCTTCTGACTTTTTTGATTTTTTTTTTTAAATTGAATTTTTTTTTGATTTTTTTTGAATTTTTCTTTTTGAAATAACAGATTGGTGGGATAGACCCGGGTCCAATGAAATACTGAAAGAAATGAAAACGTAAGTCCAATACTATCAAACTGAAAGATTAAAATGCATGTTGCTCAAGTTGGTGGATTTGCAATCTTTTTTAGAAGGAATGAAAGAAACACACTTTTTCTTTTTTCTTTTTTTTTTGAGAAAAATCAAAAGTGACGAATTTTAAAACTTGAAGAATACCAATAACAACTCTCCCTTCAAGAGATTTGAGAGGTACATACATGTGTCACTATCTTCTCGACTTTAAAAAACTCTCTTTTTTTTTCACAAAGCCGATTTAGAATGTATTACCAAAATTGGAGCTCACTCCTTTTGATATTTGCCCCAGTGTAAATCATGTTTAACGAAGGCCACATTTTTCATGCTTTTCAAAAAGCAAAAAGAGTGATCATATGATACCAATACCATGTGATTCCTTGTGCTCCTTTTGGCCCTGAGAACCATGCAAGCATGATCTTTCGATGTCAAAATTGCTCCTCAAGAGTTGTGCTGCAACTTGTTTTGAATCTTCTCAATTTTCCAGCATCAGTCAGCCATACCTCACTTTGTACCACAAATCAACTTTTCTAATGACCAGATTTGAATGAATGGCCAGTATCTCAAGTGTCGGCAACCCGCTTTTCGTTCATGATTCTCTTGTGCTCCAAAATCTCACCTTGATGACCTTAACCTTTCGGATTTTCACAAAGGTCACACCTTTTTATTTTATTTTGTTTTCATTTTCTTCTCTTTTTTCTTTTTCATCTTCTCTTTTTTTTCTTTTCTTTTTTTTTTCAATCCCTTTTTTCTTTTTCTTTTTTTCATTCTTTTGAAGACACCCTTTCAGGTTTTCGCCTAATGAACAAATATTGTTAACGACATTTATCAACTCAGAAATGTATTTAAAGAAAGGATGGCATCAGCGCGACAACCCTTCCCATGTAAAAATGGTGAAGGTGTACTGACATCAATTGCCATTTGATTAAGTGATTTTTATTAGAAATACCACTAAAGCGGAGGTCGAGACTTTATGATTTTTATGATGGGGTCATGTGGGGTGTAGAAAAAGTGTTAAGGCTTCAAAGCAAAATCTTCAAAGAGGTTTCAAAAACCCTAAGACCGCATTCTATCAATATTTGCCCCAGTATGAGGGTATTAAAACCGAAAAAATTGCCCCAGTTTGGCTTTTGACTTCTTTTTTTCTTTTTTTCATGACAAATAGGAGATAAAAATTTACCCCAGTATGGGGTTTGCAATCTTTAGGAGGGCTATCAAATGAAAGGTTAAATTATTCTGGAAGTTCAATAGGAAAAACTAGGGATAAGATGTTCAAAGAGAAAAGAAGAAGGCTCGCCTTTGATCTGCCATAGATGGTATTTCAAAAAGAAAAATCACATAATCAGATAAAGAATTTATTACACATGTCTGAATTGATTGGCCTGTCCATCCAGTTCTGTAAGAATGGACGTTCCTCCGGATAGCACTCTTTGAACAATAAATGGCCCTTGCCAAGTCGGAGCAAACTTTTCTTTAACCTCCTCTTGAATCGGAAGACTTTACTTCAAAACCTTATCCCTCACTTCAAATAAGCGAGATTTGTCTTTCTTGTCATAACTAACGAACCATCCTTTGATGATAGCATTGTCCATGACAAACATTCAACCTCTTTTTCATCAATCAGAGACAGCAACTCATTGTGCTCCTTAATCCATTTGATTTCTTCTGCCTGAGCCTTTGTCAAAATGTGCAAGGACGGGATCTCGGTTTTGGCATGTATTACCACTTCCATTTCAGCATAAGAGGGCAAGGTGTTGCCCCAACTTAGAAATGTAATCTCCAATGAAATGCTCCCAGAGTTCAATTGCAAAATTTGCAAAATCGAAGGAAAAACTCTCTCTCTTTTTTTTCAATCCCCCTTTTTTTTTTATTCTCTCTTTTTTTTCGTTTTTCCATTTTTTCCTCCTTTTTTACTATTCTCTTCTTCTCTTCTTCTCTTTTTTTTTTTCATTCCCCCTTCTTTTCATCCTCTTTCTTTTTTTTCCCCCTTTTTCTTTTCTCTTTTTTTTTCATTTTCCCTTTCTTTTTTCTCTTTTATTTTATTCCCCCTTCGTTTCTCTTCTTTTTTATTTTTTTCTCTTTTCATTCCCCTTTTTCTTTTCTCTTCTTTTTTTTTTTCTTTTCTTCTCTCTTTTTTTTTTCAAGTTGGCTGCTGAAGTATGTACTCCTTTTGAGCAAATAGCCGATCCTCCACTTTGCAATGTAGCATCATTGCTCCATTTTTATTCGTGATTAATCTCCAAATTTGCAAGTTTTGAATTGCACTTTTTCCTCGATCTCAACCATAAACACCTGCATAAGGGGAATTTTTCAAAGCACTTGAATTTTTCAATTTTTTTTGTTTTTTTTTTGTTTTTTTGTTTATTTTTTTTTTTTTTTGAGCAATGATGTAACAATTAAGATTCATGCAAAGTATTGACTTATCAAGATTTTAAAAAATATATACTTGATCTTGGACATACCCTACAAATGTATTATAAAATTTTGCCTCAATTTGAACTTATTTGGTTAAATCTCACAAATATTACAAAAAAATTTGTCCCGATTTGGGCTTATTTTAGTTGCAAAATAATCACATACAATGTGAATAGAAGCTATATTTTTCAAATGAAGAATTTAAATATCATATCCAAACTCATGTAGAAGATTCCATGATAAATCCCTCAAAATAAGACCAAATTAAAAAAGATCACTTCCTTGTTTTGGGATTGGTGTTGAGGGAAAAGGATCACTTTTCTTATGAGCTCATCTTTTAGGACCAATCAAATGGATATTATTCAGGATTTTGAGATGGCTCAGGGGAATAGTATGTCAGGATCTGTCTTCTTTTTTTTTTCTTTTTTTCTTTTTTGTGCCCAAATTGTATCCAACACATTCAATATCAGATCTTGGTGAAAGCAAATAACTTATCACTCTTATTTTTTGAGAAAACTCAGTCAACATATAAGCTGTATAGGCTTGTAATATATGGGTAGAAACGATAGCTAAACATATGAAAACAGGTTATGGCCTTATGATCATGAGTGATTGGTAGATTCCTTAGAGACAATATTTTCACTTCAAATTGTCATGAAAAATAAGTCAACAATGGACTTTATGAGCTTGTAATGTGGCTTGACAACGATAGCTAAAAAAAATAAAATTTTCAAGGACAATGCACTTAAGATCGCACTTCTTCCCAAAATTTGCCCCAGTTTTGGATTTAAAATCCGGAACCCCATTTTGACTCTCTCTTTCTTATCAATCCTCTTTTTTTTCTTCAATAATCACTAAGGGGAATGCAGCATTGGATGTCTTCGCATTTTCTTTCTTTTCTTTTTTTTTCTTTCATCATTTTTTCATTTTTTTCATTTTTTTTTTCATTTC
>NC_040041.1:22955697-23030746 GCF_003713205.1 Coffea eugenioides
TCTCTTTTTCTTTTCTTTTTTAATTATTTTTTTTTTACCAATACTGATATCCCAATGACAATGATAAAATTGAAAACTCCCTAATTTGGAGTGTAGATGGCCCCTCTTTCTTTTTGATATTGAAGACCAAATATCAATGTTAGAGTCAAATTCCCCCAACTTGTAGCATTTTCTCCCTTCTTTTTTTTTTTCTTTTCGAAATCAACTTCCCCAGTGTGGGGGTGCAATCATAACTGCTTTTGAAACGAACCACCAATTTAGGCTCAAATGAGGATGCAAAGGATAAGAGTGTTTAGATGGTAGAAACGATGGCCAAAGCATCATTCTTATTTCTCATGACAACCAAAGTAAAGAATAACCCGTTGGAAAAACCCATTTCCATTTGACATTCGAAAATTTTTCCGTGGAGGGTCATGATCATTGAGGCTTTTATTTGAAACGAAACTCTATTTTTTGTAGTCTCAAATGGGGAAAATAAATGATAGAATCTGTATAGATAGAGAGACGAAAACCTAAAGTATCATTCCAAATTTTCAAAACAAAATAAGAAGTAATGTGCATTTTTGCTTTCACTTAGATGTGGATTGAATCTGGTTAGACACACCGGACATTTTCACGAAAAAAATTATCTCACTTTGAAACTAGTCAGCCAATGCGACTAATCTTGGAGGTTCAATAAAAGTGGACAAAAAATGAAAATGAAAAGTGTTGGGGTTGATCTTTTATGACAAGCTATCAAATTTGAATGACCCCTTTTATTTCCGACTATCCTCATTGAATAGTTTAGGCCACAAATCTAGTGTATGCAAAGAATTTTGGGAATTTGACATGCACTCATGAATTTCGAACAAGAGGTCGAAAAATTCAATTTAGCCTTATTCCTTAAAATCTATTGTCGCGCCCCACTTTTTGATGTGGTGTGAAAGTAGTGTGTGAGATATGTATGTGAGCGTGTGTGAAAATGAAGATAAAAGGCCGTGGGACTTGAAAATGCGACGTTTTGGCCAAACAAAGTTCAAAAAGGGTTTTTGAATGGAAAATGGAGTCGCCACTTGGTATAGAGTTAGGGTGTACCAAGTCACCCAAAAATGAATTTTTTGAAAAGCAAAGTAAACAAACCCCTTTTTAAGAACTTTTAGATCTACGTAACCAAAGAAAGGGATCGGGGGTCACATTTGATAAGGGAGAAGGCAAAGGCAAAGCCTAAGGCACTCCCTTACCCTAGCCAAAGCTAGTTGCGCGATTTAGCCCCACGTTTCCTAATTCTTCTACCCAAAATATGCGTTGCATGTTGGATATGACTAATGGATATGAAAAAGAAATGCAATCCTAAATCTAAAATGTCTCTTACGAGGCTTTTTGGCCCCAACCATATGAGTTGTGGTGGCCAATAAGGAAATTCCTCATAGAGGTCGCGAATGATGCAAATGAAGACTCAAATATGAGTGCAAGTGTGAAAATGTAAGAAAACGTGCATGTGTGCGAATGTAAGACAAGTGCATGTGTGCAAACTGGGAAAATAAAGGTGTTTGTGTGCAAATGGATGAAAATATGATAGTAGATACATATAAGTGCAATTGGGTGCAATTTGTGAGGTAGAAAAACAAGTGACAAGAAGAAAAATGTGTGAACATGGCATTTGTATTGAAAAGGATATGAGTAGTGAGAAAATGTGGATAAGAGGGTGAGGGAGTGACATGATGAGAATGAAAGTGTATGAACCTATAGGAATGCATCAAGTCGGGTACGGGAATGACTCCTAACTTCATGACTTTAATTTTCCCTTTGATTAGAAGGAAGAACTAGCGTGCTAAGGCTATTTTGTAGCCACACTTGCTCGTTTCCCTTACCGAAAGAGGGACCCTCAAGCAAATGTACCCTATAACTAGCATGAAGATGCAAAAGCCTAAAATGAAGGGGAAAGGATTGGAGGAGCATGCCAAATGCTAGAAAACTAAGAAAAATGCATGAAATGTAGTGAAACATGCAAGTATGAACTAGCGAGGGAAATCCCTAAGGGTCTAGCATTGGACTAGCCCATATCTATGAACTCCTACTAGCGTTGGACTAGTGGAAAATGGGGTAATGAGCCACAACTAGCATTGGACTAGTGTGATGACGTGCATTCATCCATCATATTCATCTATGACTATAGAAAGCAAGTAGACATGCCAATCACCTATAAACACGTAGCACATAACACTTAGCATGCTCGACTAAATGCAAGAGCCTAATAAAGCAAATTAACACGTTGCAACAAAAGCAAACAATCAATCTAATGAACCTATCACATTTGCTAACTAAATCAAAAGGGGAAGGGGAAAATGGACAAAATGCTCTCCAAGCCCTATCTATTACAAGCCAAGAGGTGTACACATACCCCATAAATAAATAAAAGAACGACTTAATAAAAAGGGCAAAAGTAAATGAAATAAATGAAAGGAATTAAGGAAAAGCAAGGAAAGCAAAGTAGACATGCAATTCTCACTTAGCACGTTGGATCACATAGGGTCAAATAAAGTGCAAATAAAGGGTTAGCGTGTACCTCCCTTGAAATGGTGTTCCTAATGAGGCGAAATTACTAATTTACCCTCCAAAAGAATAAAAAGGTCAAGGTACCACTTTAATTATGGAATAAAAATTAAATATGAAAAATGAAAGTTAAACACTAAGTGGAGTCAACTAAAGTGTTTACATAGACAAACCAACCATATACAAGAAACTAAAGCAACAGGGACTTAATTAGAATAATTAAAATAATTAAAAAAAATTGAAAGGGTCTAAAATAAAATACTAAAATTGATGGCTTAGGATAAGACCTATTAAAATCAAATGCTATAACTTCATCAAAGATGAATGGAAATCTATTTGTTCAAGTTAAACATCAAAATTATCCAAAACGTGATTAGAACACAAATCCAAGCTAAAAATCTATCAAAACTTATTGAACCTCAAAATTCATGCTAAAACTCACTAAACGTTTTACCCAAAATCATATCAAAGCATACCAAGAGCAATTAAGATTCTAGAATGACAAAATTTGATTAAATTATTCAACTAATTGGGCCATAGTAGCACTAAACCCAAATTAAGGGGTTAAAGTGCAAAATTTGGAGAACACTTCCATGCATGTTACGTAGAAACAATTTTCTCATTTCTGATTTCCATTTCTCTACAACCCATTGTGTTTCAATGCCAACCGAAACATTACCAATGAACATCAACCACAAGATACAAACTCTCCAATTATCAATCAAACCAACCATTCCACCTTTCTTGCAAAATCAAAGCAGAAAATCTGGAATGATAGCTGCCAGAGATAAAGAAAACAGCAAAAACAGAATGCAGCAAGATTTTTTTTTTTTTGCAATCTAAGATGATTAATAAACCATGCAGCAACTTCCTTTCCGCACTACATGTCGACTTCAACACAAGTTTGATCAAACCTTTCAACCAAACATAAAAAAAAACTTAAGCTAAGCAACATAACCCACAATTTCAACATCCAAACAAACCAAAACATAGAAAGGATATCATGTGAATGCTGGGAAATTTTATGCAACATGATGCGGCAATCCTGATCTGTTCATTTTCCAGCTAGTGTTCGAACATGATCCAAACATTTCAGCCTCCAAACATGCAAACACAAACCAATCTAGTTCCTCTTCAACACCAGATTGAACATGCAACGTAACTGTAAAAAACTCAATGAGCATTCACGGTGAATACAACAGCACACAGAATGCAACAGTTTCTTGTTTCGCTGCGAACTTCGCAGCTTCGAGCTCGTGTATATTAAATGTCGAAACAAATCTCTTTTCATATTTTCCTTGCCTAAAACCCCCCCACAATTTGAACATAACCCCAGCTCTACGACAAAGAAAATCAGAACAAAGAAAGTGTTGACAGCCAGCTTTTCCCTCACCTACAGAAACTTTTCATCCTCTGAAACTTTGAGTTTTCAGCAACCTTGGATGAAAGCCAAGAGGAAAATCACAGCAGGTGACTCGCCGTAGAACCGTGCCTTTCAGCGATGGTTGAAGCCGATGGTAGAGGCGGTGTTCCTTCCTTCCGTTTGCTGCTTTTCCTTTTCTTTTGCTGAGATTCGGTCTCTCTCTGCCTTGCTCAACCTTTCCTCTGTTTCTCTCTGTTTTCGCCTCTCCCTTTTCTCTCTTCTCTGCCCCTCTCTTTTTCCAGCCACCACTCCCCAACTCCTTGCTCTTGGTTTTCTCTCTGCCGTCAACCCAAAATCCTCTCTATCTCCCTCTTGTTTTCTAGCTCTCTTTTGCTCTCCGTTGTTGACTCCTCTCTAAACCCAGCCTTTCTCACAGCCAACCTCTCTATGCTCTCCCTCAAACTCTCCCCGTAACTCTTCTGGTTTTTTCATCTTAAGATTTCTCTCCGTTTTCCTATCGCCGCCAACTCAAAAAAACCTCTCCTCTCCTGGCTGCGGCCCTCCTTTTTATAGGAACCCCCAATCCCTAAACCCTCACCTCAAAGGTGAGGATAAGGGATTGGTTTCTACCAAGATTTCCAGCACTCCGATGGGCATGCGCGACTGTCCTTGCAAGCTGCGTTTCCGCAGCTTGCATGTAAAAATCTATATTTTATATATATATATATATATATTTTTTAGTAATAATTTAACAAAAATGTAAATAACTAATTAAGAAAAATAACTAATGAAGAAAGATTGAATAAAATGAGCGGAACTAGGCATAAAAAGATAAAAATGGAATGCTAATTTTTCTTTCTTTTTCCTTCTTTTTTCCTTTTTTTTTCTTTTTTTTTAAAGAAATAATTTAACAAAATTGATAATAAAATTAAGTAAAGAAAAACAACAATTTAATTAACATCGGATAAATAAACTAGAGACAATAAACAGCAAAGTTGCAATTTTTCCATTTTTTCTTTTCTTTTCTTCATTTTTTCAAGAAAACATTGAATTTAAATCACAAACAACTAAAACATATTTTTTAAATGCTTTTTTTTCTTGTTTTTTTTCCTTTTCGAGAAATTCTATACTAAAAACTTAAAAATAAAAATAATAAAATAAAAACTAAAAAACTAAAAACTAAAAAGTGAATAAAACTAACACGACAAATAAAATACTAAAAAATAAATAGTAAATGAAATTACACTAAAATTTTGGTGTCTACATCTATCATGAAATCTCTCAATGAGCAAATAAAGAATGAATATATACAAAACAATAATTGTCTAAATAAAAACTTTATTATTCAAATGTTTGAAATTTTTTTTTTTGTCAAATATAATACATGTGAGCAAATAAAAATCTCTATAGAATACATTTTCAAATATATACACACTTTCTCTTTCTATCTTTTGAGACAAAATATATTAGAAACAATGAATCAAAAGATTTTTGAGATACTTTACTACTAGCGTTTTCAAATGGATTTTTCATTCATTTTTTTCATCATCATTTTTTTTTTTTTTACATTGTAGGATCTGCCCAAGAATCAAGTAACACTTATAATTTTCAAAATTTATCAGACCAAAAATATTGTCAGATATAGGAAAAATATTTTTACCCTGTTGAAACAACTTTTATAAATGCAGGGGAGGGGAAAAAATAAAAGCAAAATACCCAGAGTTAGTAAGCAAAACTGCAAAATCGGTATGCATGTCCTATGGGGGAACCCTTTTATGCCAAGGGTTGGCCTAGTATGAAAAATGCAATTCTCTGGGGTAGGCACCATACAATACCTGATGGATCCGATCAATGAAAAGACAATTTTGAAAAAACTGGATAATTAGAGTGACAAGAGACAATTTGTCCTAACAAAATGAGGACAAATTCCGAATGGATTGATTGCTTTGATTGACACATAAAATGATATCAAAATCAATTTAGTGTGTAAAACTTACTTTTGAAAGGATTGAAATGTCTCGACTAGTTTCTTCGGTGAACCATAGATCGAAACTTTAAAAGAGAATAAATAGGTTAAATGAATCGAATGAAATTGATGGTTAGTTCAAAAATTGACTGAATTATCCTGAAAGTGAATAAAACTGATCCAATGGATTGGATGAAATTGAGAATTTATTCAAAAAAAATAAAATTGACTAAATGAATAATGAATTGGATGGAATTGATGATTTATTCAAAATTGATTGTATTGTCCTAAAAATGAATAAATTGGTCAAATGGATTGGATAGAATTGACAGTTTATTCAAAAATCGACTGGATCACTAGCCAAATGAACAGAATGGAATTAATGATTTATCCAAAATGAAATTGAATGAAAATGAAATTAAAAAATGAGCAAAATTGTAAGGATCGAATGATCTATGAAAAAACCGATTCAATCATCTTAGATGTAAAAATGGAATGAATGAAATTGATGATTTATCAAAATCGATGGAATTGTCT
Organism: Coffea eugenioides; assembly: GCF_003713205.1. Taxonomy (NCBI): domain Eukaryota; kingdom Viridiplantae; phylum Streptophyta; class Magnoliopsida; order Gentianales; family Rubiaceae; genus Coffea; species Coffea eugenioides. The sequence goes on from NC_040041.1 coordinate 22,962,096, forward strand.
GCCCATTAGTAGTTTCAAAAAAATCATTGTGATTTATTAGTCTATGAGCCTTCGAAAATCAAGATTTGGCCTTAACATACTTATCATCTCAACAATGAGGAATTTGTGAATTTCTTCAACTTAATGTCCTTTATGCAAGGGATTTTTACCAATTCTAATAAAATGGCCAAAAAGTGATTATTAAAGGCTCATATTCTAATGTGTAAAAACTATTCCATCATTCTCAATGTAATCACACGGAAATGATCGAATCCTACCTTACCTTGTGCACTACCCATTTGGATAGTACAAAAAATATAAACGTGCAAGTCTCATTGGATTATATATCCGAGACACAAGGCGGTTTATGCCTAACGCGGGATTCCCTAAACGGCGTTCCCTTCTAAGGTCGATGCATGATGCCAGTTTATCAAAGCAACTAAATATGCAGTACATAAATGAAACATGACCTAAAGGAACCCTTTTTGTATGTCGTAGTGAGCCTAAAATGAAATGTATTCATGCTACAAATACGAAGCATTGAATTTAAACGTGTCACATCAAATAGGATAGGCTCCTAGAGAGTACCATGTTAGGACTCTTATTTTCTAGGGCTTATGAATGTAATGGAGACAAAAACCAAGAAAAGTTAGTTCAATCAGATAACACATTGTAGTAAAGCAATACACAGAGATAAAACAATAAAAGGAAAAGAGGGGTTGGATCCCTCCCCTCGTGTCTAGTGTTCCTAATTGGGTAAGACTTAACTCTATCTTAGGGTATTTCTAATATGGATGCATGAGGTTTGGCTTACTAATGCATCTAAACTCAATAAGGTTTCAGGCTCTCAAGCCTTCAGACCAAAAGACTAAGGGTCATCAATCCCAAAGCCTTCGATCGGTGGCTTGAGTGATCCCTTAGGCATCGCTATGAGCGCAGAGCACACCATCCGCCTACCTAAGGAAATCGATCCTAATCCTACAAGGAGATGTGGGATGGCGCCCACGAGAAAAAATAAAAAATAGGATAAAAATAATGCATGCACGTATGATGTACTTTCTTTTGAGGGGAGAGATTATAATTAAAACACGTGTGGAGGCTCTAAGGTGATATTCCCCCCACCCAAGATGCAAGCGCGATACAAGTATATAAACATAAATAAATGAAAGTAAATAACAAATCATCGTATACGTGAATATCGAGAGACGGTCGCGTGTGTGAAATGCAATAATCCTAAAAATGAGGAAAAAGAAAAAGTAAAAGGAATATGCAACCTAAACATCCAAATATGATAAATGAAAGGGTTAGAAAAAGAAAAGACAACTAAACCAAGTGTTTGGACTCTCTAGCGTCCCCAGTGGAGTCGCCAAGTTATCGCGCCCCATTTTTCGCGATGAAAATAAAAATAAAGGTGGTTTATAAAAGATGTGATCTTATTTAAAAATAAATGACAGGGGGACCTAGAATGGGACTTTAAAAAATGCGACAATTTGGGTCCAAAAATTTAGTCTAAAAAGGGTTTTTTAGAAAAATAGGAGTCGCCACTTGGTATGGAGTTTTGGTGTACCAAGTCACCCGAAAAATATTTTTTGACAAAAATAAAATAAATCAAAACCCCTTTTGACAACTCCAGGTCTTTGAAAACAAGATAAATGGGTTCGGGAGTCACGGTTGAAGAAAGGGAAGGCAAAGGTTCAATTAACTCAAACCTAAGACACCCTTTCAACCTAGTCTAAGCTAGTTGCGAGGTTTAGTCAAAATTTTTCTAATCTAACCCTTAATTTTATCATATTTGGATGTTTCCTACATGGATGCAAATCTAAATTTATAAAAACATCGAAAGGGACAAAATGTTCATTCAAGGGTTTGATTGAACCAATCGCATTAATTGCGAAGGCCAAAATAACTCCTTGAAGGTGTCACGAGTATGCAAATGATGAATTTAAAGTAAAGAAAAGAAAAGAAATTATATACATATATATAAGTGATCAAAGAAAAAGGGAATGCAACATAAAGGGTACGGGAGGCAAAAACTCGTGACATAATTTTCTTATACATGGATTAATAGGGTATTTAAACTAAAAAGTTATAATCACCCATTTCCCATGTTTGAAAAATAATTATCCTAACATGAACAAGCAAATGAACTAGCTTAAATGAGATGCAATTCTAAATGACATGATTTGTACCTACAGAGGGTAAGGGATAATATAATAGGGAATATCATGCAAATGAGAAAAGATCCTAAAAATGAAAATATGCATGAGAATGTAGTGAATAGCACACAAAGATGAATCTAGCGCAAGACGACCTAAAGGGTCTAGCGTTGGACTAACCAATTTCTAAAAATCTTTACTAGCGTTGGACTAGCAAGTAAGCGGAGGGAGAAGCCACAACTAGCGTTGGACTAGTGTGGTGACGTCATGCATTAACAATTCATAGCGAAACAAATAAAGCATAAATTAAAACAAATAAACACATAAGAGCACATAGCACATAACACGTAAACATAATATCTAGATGCCAAAATCCTAAGAAAAGCAGATAAAACATATAACACATAAGCCACATAAGCACACAACATATCTATTACATCGGGGAGCGCCTAACTACAATCTAAAATGGGAAATAAAATAAAACAAATCTAATTATCCTATCTATTACATTTTGAGGTATTTAAATGCCTCTCGAATCATTATAAAAATTAACTAAAACATATATAAGAAAATTTTGAATGAATATTTAAATCAAATAAATAAAGCATATAAAGATATATAAACACATAGGAACACATAAGAGCACGTAATGGACATTGAAATAATAAAAATAGGGGTACCTCCCGTTTGAAGTGGTGACTAAATGGAGTCAAATTGTTCTATTTATACTCACAGTGAACAAAAGAATCATGGCACCACTTTAATTGAAAATAATAATAATGTTAAAATACTAAATTCACATTAACATATCAAACGCAAAGAAATTTAAGAACATCTAAAAATTGCAAGTTAAATATATTCAAAGTAACATAATTAGCTATTAGAGAAAAGAAACAATCACAACAAAAAGAGTCAAAATTCACTAGGGACTGAATTGCAAAAATTGAAAAACTTTTGGGGACAAATATTATATTTTTCCAAAGTTCAGAGGTCAAAAGTAAATAAAAGATAAAATTCAGGGACAAAGTGCAATTAATTTAAGGACCTAGATGAAAGGAATTTAAAATGTTCTGAGCCACAGTGAAAATGCTTGAAAGCACAGGGATTGATATGCGAAAATGTTTTCTTATTCCTTAACAAATCAGGCCACTGGGCCATCATTTCATTTCTTTGGGCCAGAATACTACCTAAGCCCAGCCGAAAACCTAAAGAAACGAGCAGGCCAGCCCGTCTTTTTATCCCTCAAGCCCAGCGAAAAGTACATGGGCTCCAACCTCCTAGCCCAACCGAAACCCAAAAGAAAAAATAAACCAAAACCCATCCCCAAAACCTAACAAAAAAATCACAAACCCACCTAAAAACTAACCTTAGCCCAAACCCCTTTTTTCTTTCTTTCTTTCTTTCTTTTCTTTTCTTCCTTTCTCCACTTCCAGCCGTTTCCTTTCTCTTCTTCGGTCACCGGCGACTTTTCCAGTCGCAAAAATTTCTCAAAATACACCTTCCCACTCCATTTTTCGCGTAGATTCCATTTTCGGGCTTAGTTTTAACAAGAAAAGACTCGAAAGTGGCAAAAATGCTAAAAAACAGCCCAGTTTTTATTTTTCCAAAACACCATAATCACCACTAAAAATCACAAAATTTATACTACAACACTCCTTACAACCTCTACAATACAACTATGATTTTAATTTGACAAGAAGACAACATAAAAAGGCTAAAATAAAGCAAAACAGCCCCCTAAAATTCTTTTTTTTTATTTTGGCATTTTTTCAATCGGTTAACATGCATATACAAAAATAATCTTTCTTCTCCTCAGTCTAATCTTGGACATGCCCAAAAACATCACAACAACAAAACCAACAAGAGAAAGGGACAAAGCAGCCCCTAAACATCTTTTAATCTAATTAATTAAGGAAAAGAAAAACTGGAAAAAAGAAAACAAAATGTACCTCAATGAAGATTGCAGTCCTTTGCCTAAGAATTTGATGAAATCGGCAAACCCCAATAGCTTAATCCATCACTGCCTTTCGTTTTGTGTTTGAGTTTGTGGAAGCAAAATGGGTGGAGGGAGCCGTGAGCAGAGTGAGGGAGTGGAGAGTGCTTCTTGTTTCTTTTTTTTTTGTCTTCTTGGTCTCCTGAAACTAGAGAGAGCCGAGGGATGTATTTTTTGGGGAAGGAAGAGTGGAGAGTTTTTTTTTTCTTTGTGGCCTGTCTGATTTTTTTTTTTTAGAGAGAGCCGAGTGCCTCCCTTCTCTTTTTTTTTTCCTGTGTGTTTTTTTTTTCTTGTTCTGCGAGGGAGAGAGCCGAGAGTTGTCTGGGAGCTAGAGTGCTTTTTTTTTCTTCTTGTCTCTCTGTCTAGAGATCAGAGAACCGAGAGGGACTTGTAGCCAAAGTGGAGCTTGTGTGTTGGATTTGCCAAAATGATGATTTCTTAGCTAATGAAAAGAAAGGTCCATGGCAATTGAGTGTGGAATGGGTTAATAGTTGTTTTGGTAGGGAAAATGATGAAAGTGATTTTTTATTTCTTGATTTTTCTCTTTTGTTTTGTGTTGTTTTTTTTTTCTTTTTCCAAAAACAAACCTACAAAAATGAGAAAATCATACATTAATATATATTTAAAAAAATGATAATAATAATAACTTATCAAATAGATAAAATTTCAGGAAAATATTAAAAATTGACAAAAATTTGGTGTCTACAATGGACTTTCCAAAAGTATTCAAATTCCTGTAAGGAAAACAAAAGGAATAGAGTGAACTTACGCCCAGTGAAATACTATCACTCAAGCAACCAAGTTCATATAAGCATAAGACTTTTCACCCCAATTCATTCAATAAAGAAGTAAACCAAGATCACACATTAATAAAATTGGTAAAAGGATACGAACGGCTCTCAAGAACCCCTTTCCTCGCTTGTATACTTGATCGGATTTCATTGACCCTCCGTCAATGTTTACAAAGTAACCAACCGTAGGCTCCACTTTACTTCCAATCCTTCCACCCAACGTCCCCTTATCGGATCCGAACTCCAAATAGTATAAATTTGGTAATACTCGAGTATACCGGAATCGAGAGTCTCATACTACAAGATTCCATACAACAGTCCCCATGGCTCGTCAATTTTCACGATCAAGCCCTCGCCGGCTCGATTCAATCGACTACCAATGGAGTTGGGTTCAGTAGTAACAGTAATGGCCGTTGGATACCCGTCCAAACGACACCAAAGCCAGTATTTGCATGTATCACTCAATCATACAGTAAACAGCCATTTAAGATAAAAGGGTGAAAGTGATCAAGTACACCCCACCTCAATCAAGGTCAACAATGCAATTAAGCCATCAAATCAACGATTTCAAGTGTAGCAAAGCCACATAGCAACAAACAAGTGAGTAGTACACTCACCAAGCACGCAAGTGAAATTTCATAAACGTCCGCCCAAAGAGCATCTCGAATCACCGTCACGCCCTAAAATATTCAAACAAGTACAAAAAGACTCGATTACAAGTCATAAACCAATTCCACATACTACCAAAAATAAAGCTCCATTAGAACGTATAAGCACTAAAGTAAGTTAGGGAAAATCCGGAAATGCAAGTTAAGCTCTAAGACCTAAAAACAGTTTTGACGCCATTAAGTATATTGGGCACAACTGGCACTACGAGTATCAGATGGATGTATACTATACACCGTTTCGAAGCTAACAGAAAGGGCTACAATGTTGAAGAAGGCCACTCAGTCCAGTTTGTAGTGAAACTAAGTCAAAATCGCAATGTACCAAACCAGAACCGTATAAACAGGTTAACAAAGCGCATTCTGGTTAACCAACCATAAGTCAGGCTACCAAAGTCCAATTCAAGTGATTCCAAATCCATCCGAAAGCTAAGATACCAGGCTATATTTCTTAAGAAGACATCAACAACCAAATCAATCGTATTCCCAATCAAACTAACCAATTACCAAAGCTGATTACCAAGTTCGGACAGAAACAGGGCAGCAAGGGTATTTCAGTCTTTTCACAGGCTACGTTGCTCCGATTGGCCTGAAATTTTGCAGCCAACCATAAAATATCATTCCCTACAACTTTAATGTTTTAATCCAAGGCTAATTCGGCCTCTAACTATGAGGAACAGTACCGGACAGAATGGGTTGGATTGAAACCCTAAATCCGAATTTTTCCGTTCAGTGCGGAAATTTTCCGCAAACAACCACAATTTACGCATTCTAGCTTCATTCTAGATCATTTCCAATGATCATACATGGCCACACAATAGTAATCATATTAAAACTGAAATTTCATGAATAAATAGAAAAAATGTCATCAATCTCACTAAAATCATGAAATAACCCACAAAGACACCTCTTAGGCTACCACAAGCCATTAATTATACATCATCAAGAACAAAAGAGGAGTTCCTTAGATGCTCACCTTAAAATGTAAGAAAGGAAGCAACTAACCACCTTAGCCTTCCAAACAACTTCACAACTAACCTTAATATCACCAAACTAAGAGGTTTTGTGGAGTAGTTTAAAGATTAAACGGTTGAAGTGAAAGATTGGGCAAGATTGGAGACTAGAAAATTGAGAGCTTTTCCTTTCTTTTCCCTTGAGGAGAATCGGCCAAGAAGCTTGAAAATGAAGGGTAATTTTAGTCAATTTTGATTTATTTGGTAAAGTCATGAATAGTGGTCAACAAGTAAGAATTAATCTACAAGTGACACTTGTCACTTCCATTAAATGCTAAGGTATCCTTTTGTTTCCTCAACACTCATCCAAATGATATCCTCTAATTATCTCTTAGCACCTAATAAAATAAACCCGGTATCCAAAACTTAACCTAACTGGCCGAATTTTTCCGAACTTTACGCACTAGCGGGTCCCACGTCCGATATACGTCCTTAATTTCTCAAAAACTAACCGATACTAGAAAAATCATCTAAAAACTATATTTACTTATAAAAATTATCTAGAAAATTTTCTACTAAAGAAAATGCAGAAAAGCATGCAATTAAATAAAATAAAACCTAGAAACTGAGAAAATTTACGGAGTCTCACACCCATTGTAGGTCCTTTTTCACTTATATTTTTAATAAAAATCACATCTTTTGTAAACATTTATTTTCATCGCGAAAAATGGGGCACGACAATGATTTCTAACCCTTCATGATAAATCAAATGAAACTAAATTGCAAAATGAGAGGTTGAGTTCTTTGATCTTCTCATTTTTTGGCCAATCCTCAAAAATTGACTTTTGCCATATTCTCAAACCCTATAAAATAAACATTATAAACACACTTTAATGCATCTAGTAAACATGAAAACAAATTAAAACAAAATAAATTGATACAAAAGGATGGTTGTCTCCCAATAGGTATTGCTTTATAGTTATTAGTTTGATTATTGTGGTCTCACTATCAATACGACTTCATTAATAAATAATCCACCAACTGTGGACATGGCGGATAAAAAAAAAAAAGTGGCTCTACCTGAGTGTTGTCTTCATATGATTTGAGAGTTCGAATTGGTTTGCATATCTCAAGTATTTCATAGATATAACTCTGTATGTTCACCACTTGAAAACTCACCAACGGAATTTACACATGACTCTCTTGGGCAATTATGACCTCGAAACCTACACTTTCAACACAATCCTCAAGAGGGGTGAAATATACGCCATTCATGCTTTCCTCTTGAAGTTCAAAATTTATTCCAAAGGCATTATTAAATGAAGTATACATGTTCTCAATTGAATTCCAATTGGGTTCATCATTAATATCAAAATGAAATCCACTTTCACGTGAGACTTTCCTACCCTTAATGTTACAGTCATTTGGCATATCATTAGAAGAAATAACTTCATATAAGACATACAATTGGTTTTGTATTCTATCAAAGTGAGAAGTTAATTCATCTAACCTATTTTCAACCTTATCAAAATAGTTGGAAGTCACGTTAGTTAGTTTTTCTAAATCTGACTCAATTTGATTAGCCAACTTTTCAATTGCTAATTCCTAAGATGGTTTAAAATCATTAGCTAATGTTTCACTTGCTAAATCCCAAGATAAATATGCATTAGGTAACTTTTCTATAACTAATTCCTATGATGGCTTAGATTCATGTTGGACATATTCGGGTTAATAATCATAATAATTTTAAAAATCATCATAAGCACATTGATTATCCAACTATAATCATAACAAGTACCCCAATTATAGTTGCATTGATCAAAACAAGAATTGTAATACTAAAATTCATCATAATCCATATTTTGTGCTTGCATACAATCATAAGTAGCATGATAACCTCTACGCAAGTCACAAATGACATGATTATAATCACAAGCACTAGCATTTCTTTTTTGTTCAAGCATAGATGTCAACATGTCCAATTGAGCATTTAATGCACTAATGCCATCATTTTCATATATACTTGAGGGTGCTCTTTAGTTACCTCTATTGGAAAATCATTTAAAGTAGTCGAGGTCCATTGCCGAGCGTCCTTCTCTTAAGTTTTGATCCTCCTTTATTGACCGTCCTTCTTAAAACCTAAAAATGCATTCAAACAACTCAAAAGCAAGATTAGTTAAGAAGAATAGCAATAAAATATGCACAAAAACACTTAAAATAAAACACACAAAAAAAATAAATGCAAATAAAAATGTTTAAACTAATAAAGTTATTTTTAACACTGATATTGAACCAAATCTTTCCAAGTAATAGTGCCAAAAACTTAATGAGGTTTTTGCTTCACTTCAACTTTTAAAAACCTAAACACCCCATTTTCTGCAAGTAAATAAATTGTTTATTGTGCACAAGGGATATTAAGTATCGATCCCATAGGGAAGAACGTCAACCATTGGTAGTTTTTGAACTCCTCTATTATTTGGACTACCACAAATAATGCAAGTAAATTTGTACTATAAATATGGAATAAAAGTAGTAAAAATAGTAACAAAGACATTTATAGAGTTATGAAATTCCTATCCACTCTTACAAGTGAAATTGCTAGTTAACTGAGTTCATTTACCTTAGTTTTCCAGAATTTTCAAATGTACGTGATACATGATTTCGCTGATATACCAACCATACCTATAACTATCCCACACCTACTAATGTAGTGTAAAACTAGTTATAAATTCATTAAATTTTATGAAATTATATGGAACAAGCCATCAAAGTTACAAAGGTGCAAATACATTAGTGAGTTAACTCCCTATGTTTAACACTTCCATGAACTAGTGTTAGATCACAACTTTTCAGTAATGAAACAATACCTTTAAATAATCACAACTAATGATCATTTAATCATGATTTTAGTAGCAAAAGTGTACAATAACTTGCTCAAGAAACAAGCTCAAATAACCATGAAAACCTCATTTAACAATCATAGAAGTTCATCCGCTCCTTAGATTTACAAAATAGCAAAACATAAAGTAAATGAAAACAATAACCAAACTTGTATTATATCCAAACATAAGAATTAATCAAGAAACAAAGTTATAGGAGAAAAGTTATCCTTAACATATGAGTTCCAAGTAGCTCTATCTTCATCCTCAATTTCCTTCTTTGTTTAGCTAGATACAAAATTTGGATAACTACATAAAACTACTCTAAACTAATGAACTAGTGAATTCTAGTGAAAACTACATTTTTTTGTAGTGTTTCTTAACCATCCAAAGTTACCAAACAAGTTCAAAAATGGTCAAAAAAGGCTGTATGAAATGTCTACAACTTGCTTTGCAAGTTGCAAAGCCGAAATCAAGATCTGTGAGGTAAGACTTGTGAGACTGCCTCATGTATCCCATTCACATATCCACTCAATTACAGGTTTTGCACTTTTTGATGATTCCTCAACGTTGTCTGTTTTGCACCAAATTGAATTGCAAATTTCTCGATAATGAAAGCTAGACTAGCTCTTGCACGAAACATAAAAGTCGTAACCCTTTGAGTTAGTTTTCCAATGTATTAAGAATCAACTCATTTGGAACTATGTATACTAAAAAATAACCAAAATAGGCTCAACTGGTTAGAACACTGTTTCAGATTTTAGCAGCACAAATGCATGATTGTGTTTTGACTTTTGACCATAAAAAAACATGGATTGGATTTTGTTGTCTTATAAGAAATGTAACTCTATGGTTTACCTTCAAAATGGTTCAATAATCATTTCAATCAAATACTTGTAACTTAAGTTATAACTTAAATACCAAAATGTATGAGAACAACCAACCTTCTCTTCTTTGCCACTTGATTGCATTTCCACACTTTTGATCATATTGCACTTCATGTTCCTTGACATCACTTCAAATTATTAAGTATCATCCAAGCATTTTCTTAGTTCATTTCAATTGATGATTGAATAATTAAAACCTACAAAAACATGAAGTTTAATCCACTTAAATCCATAGAAAAGCAATATTTCTTATTTAAAACACAAAATGCAAAAAAAAATCACTAGAAACCTAGTTATTTATCTATAAAAATAACTAAAACATGCCAAAAGCTAAATAATAAAATACACTAAAAACATGCAGAATACACACTTGTTCGAAGAATATGATAAAACTAAAGAAAGACCAGGAGGGTTTAGGCATAACAAAAATTACTCATTTGAAAAAAGCAGCTATGGCTGGTTTATGTTGGAAAATCAGAGAGAATTACTCCCAAATCCCAATCTTGGGCAAACATGTTGAAAACAAGTACTTTAATGAAGCTGCTTCTATCTGGACAATAGAGTTGGTGCTTAAAAATAGGCAAGGATCAATCAACCAAAAATGCCTAAAACTTGGAGTGGATGCTTTTAATAAAGGTTCTGATAGACAATAAGGAATGGTAGTGTGTCTAGAATTTGGCCTGATAACTGGACTAGTCTAGGTCCCCTTAGAAATTGTATCCATGGCCCTCTTAATATTGGAGAGGAAGACCTACTAGTCAACCATCTCTTTGGTCAAAGAGAATTAAGGATTTGGGTCAACTATGCATTATCTTACCTTCTCCCGTTTTCCCACCCTTGATTGTGTAAAGGATTCAAGTTATTCCAAGGTAAAATCCATCAAATTTGCAAGACTATGCCAGATGGAAGGGTAACCATAAGAGAACTTTTTCTCTCAAATCATGCTTCTCCATGATGCCACCCCAAAAGTCCTTTAACAGTCAAGGTAAGATCAACTCTTCTTGGGTTTGGAATGTCTACACAAACGAGAGAATCAAAAACTTTCTCTAGCTAGCAACTCAAAACAAAGACGAAACATCACTCAAGATGGCTCGTGTTAGGTCTGTCCTGTAATAGGGGAAAAAACACAACATATTTTGTGTTTTTGCCTTACTGCACCCTCTACTTGGCATCAATTAATGATTCCTAATTGTCCTTTCTTCGTGGAGGGATTTATTCTCAACTTTGGCTGAAGACTAGTTGTTTAAATAAGTCTCTTCCACCCTTCTTCAAACTTCCTTGGAGATCTGTTATGTCCTTTGCTGTTGGTTTCTATGAAACAACAGAAACAAGAGGATATTTGAAGGTCAAAGCAACCCTTATTAACATACATAGTCTATGTGTGAATGCCATTCTCTTCAATTGAGTTCAATTGCTGAGGTGGCGCGCTGCGATTGGTCGATTGGTGGTAGTCCTCCAATTGATTCCAATTTGATGAGTTGTCGTCCTCTGATTCGTCGATTGGTGGTAGTCCTCTCAATTGTTTATGAAAATGGTGATGTGGTGAGTTTTGATTGGATGGGAGGTGGTAGTCCTCTAATTGCATGTGGGATTGTGTTAAAATTTGGCCTCTTTTTTTTTCAACAATAAATCATGTTAACAACAAATTGGGCTCTTTTTTTTTTTGTTGTCTAACAAATCCTGTTTAGCTACCAAAATTTTGCAATTAATCGTTATTAATAGCTAATTAATAATGTCATTTTTTTCACCTAGCAAATTGTGTTTAATTATCGATTTTTTGCTATTAATTGATTTTTTTGCCCAACAAATCATATTAACAAAATTTTTGGCTCCTTTTTTGTTGTCCAACAAATCATGTCTAATTACCAATTTTTTTGTAATTAATTGTTAATAACTAATTAATAACATCATGTTTTTGGTCGCTCAACAAATCGTGTTTAATTAACAATTTTTTTGCAATTATTAACAAAAAATTGACTTCTTTTTTGTGGTTGCCCAAAAAATCACATTTAATTATCAAATTTTTTTCAAATGTTATTAAAAAATGTCCTCGCTTATTTTGGATTGTCCAACAAATCACATTTAACTATCAATTTTTTTTTGCAATTACTTGTTAATTAATTAATTAATTAATAATTTCACTTTTTTATTGCCTAACAAATCATATTTAATTACCATTTTTTGCAATTAAAATACTTTTTTTTGGTTGCCAAATGAACCACATCTAATTACCAAACTTTTGCAATCAATTGTTGGATTTTTAGGCATGCAATTGCCTAACAAGTAATTTTAATTACCATTTCTTCTATATTAACCATATAGATAAAGAGGGAAAGCCCCCTGCCACCTAGGATGGTCGTCCGCCCATGTGCCAACTGGAGATTGGCTGGAGGTGATATGGCACTTGGTTGTCCTCCCTCTTGTATTTGTTTGAGGGCTTTTCTTCTTCTTTCCCCCGATAAACCAAACGACGTCGTCGTTCCTTCTTCTTTTTTTCTGTCTTTCAAAACGTAGCAACATCAATCAATGTCAAGAGCTCTTGAAGACTGGTTCCTATACAAAACTCCATTTTGTCCTCTAGACAAAACTCCATTTTTTCCATGAGACCTAGAAGTCTCCCCTCAATTTCCGGCATTTGATTGTACTTGGGAGAGATTGTAATCTCGATTGGAAGGTCCAGATTTTTTTCTTCTTCTGAGGAGTGGGTGCTTAGAATTTGATGGACGATGGGCTCGAGATAGAAAATGGTTGGTAATCTTCTTCCCCTTCCACTCCCGGTTCTCTCTCTTGTTCTTCTTCATCTTCCTCCCTCCCTCGAGTCTCTTTATGGGTCTCTTTTTTTGTTTGGCTACTCACAAGTTTTATTTTCTCCCCTTCATTTTCCCTTTTTTTTATGCATAGTTTCTTCCCTTTTTGTTGCCGTGACTTTCTTGTAATTTTTTTTGGGGTAACTCAAAAAATCTTCAACAGCCTCTAAGAAGAGGAAATATAAGGGTTTTGTGTTGAAGTTTTTCTTTTGGGTTCCATTTGGTTTGTTTCTCATCATTTCATCCTATGTTGGTTTCTTTTTGCTCCTACTTGTTTGCTGTGTTTGCTGGTGATTTCAGACCCCAACAGCCTGAGAATAGGAGAGTTTTGCAGTGATTTCTCGAAAATTACTAGGCTCAGGGATATGGTTGACGAAGAAGAGGATGAACAAGAGAGATTGAAGAAGGTCTGAAATTCTAGGGCTTGTAGCGGCCAAAACTTGATAGGCATGATCAGTTTTTCCATCGCTGCCTTCTGGGCCTGGTGATGAGATCTTCTTTGAAGGTTCTTTTTTATTTTTATTTGTTTTGATAATTTTTCCTTTTCTTGAAATTTCTTTAATTTTTTATTAGTTATATTTTGATTTTTTTGTGGTTCGATTTTTAAATCTCAAATATCAAAAGTGCTTTACCCCATATTTTTATGACCATGGATCCTTTCAGTTTTAGTTTATCCTTACAATCATTAATGATCTAAGATTTTAGCTCCGAGGACTTGGACCATGGAGGGGTTTTGTCTTAGCTGTTTGGCATTCTCCATTTTCTTTCTCACCATGTAAATGGTCTCTCACTTTCTTAAACTTTGACTCTTTAAATGATGACCTGCACTTTCTTTGCAAAGTGACCTGTTGAATGCTCTAGATTACTATCATGGAAATAAAATTTGCTTGTAATTTCTATTTATTTCATATATACTGAAGGCTCATCTTATTTATTTTTTTGCTTACCCCCCCTCCCCCCTCTTCTTTTCTATGTTAATGAAAGTGTGACAATATGTAGGCTAGCCCTGTGGTTGTCTCCCTTTATTTTCCATGCAGGAAGTTCTGTCTATCTGCCCCTAATTTGATATCTCACCCCAGGAATGTGCATGGCGCTTCAAGCATTTTTATCTCCTGAATCATAGGGCTACCTAAATGTTTTGACCGGGTTTGTCTTCATTTTATTTGCTCATCTTTTTTCTGCCTTGGGACTCAGCTTCTATTGCAATAGGGTGGAAAGGCTTATAGAATTGGGGGAAGGGCTTGTGCTCATGATGGCATGACAACAAATGATTGGGGAAACCCATGAATGCTGTCTTTATCATTGGATATTTCCTGATGAGTGTGGTTCAGGTTTCCTTAAAGAATGATTTAACTGGTTGAAGCTGCTCCCACCTCTGTCGCTCATCTTAACTGATAAAAATCACCCAAACTTTTTTTGCATTCAGGTTACTACTCCTTACCAAAAATCTTAGCTTTTAGATATGAAGCAAGGTCACCATATGAACAAGAAACTTTTGGTCAAAGCTTCATGGTTTTTTTTTGAAAAAGGATACATAAAGTACAACCCCTTTATTGATATATAACATCCAACCTTTTCTTTGTCATCCTTTGGTCTTGGAATTATGATTCTTGTCATAAAAATGGTACAATCGACAACCTTTTTTCCCCTAAAAAACCATGTCTCTATGACTGTTTGCCACATTTTATCTGATTAAATGGCTTTATTATTTTTTGAGTTGCTGTGATTGGTAGATGCTTGATGTCACTGGAACAGTTGCTTAGAGTCTGCATAGAGCAGATGCACCTTACATCTGATTGAAATTCTTGAACTATCAAATGAAGTTTATTCACTCCCTTTATATTTTCAATATTTTAGATATGAGGATGGTTCCATGGCTTGGTGGGATGTAAGGAATCCAGGGGTTCCAATGAATTCTGTTAAGTTTCATAAAGAACCAGGTATAGTGGTGCTGGATCCATATACATCATGTTATTTGTTGATTGCAACTTCTCTCTCCCCAAGAAACCCAACAAAAAAAATTGAGATCTCGTTCCTTTTTTGCAGTTTTGAGCCTTTGTATTGATGGGGCATGCAGTGGTGGTATCTCTGGAGCTGTTGATGAAAAACTTGTGTTTTTCTCTTTGGATTATCAATTGGTGAATTTAGGCTTGATAAATTCTTATCCCTAGCATGTTAAGTCACTTTATTGCATGGCATTTTTACACTTTCAGCTAACAGGATGGGGCATGCTGCTGTTAGTCTTGCTGCCTTTGCCTTGCAAAAAAGAAATATAAGAGAAGATAAAATATCACGTGCCATTTGTTGGCAGCTCCTCTATGGTGTTTTCATTTCCTGTTCTTGAAGTAAATTTGATGCTAATATACCTCAATCCAGCAATCTTTTGTTTTGCAATTGGTGACTATTTAACATCAGAAGGTGCCTATTTTGAACTTTAATTTTTTTAGTGTGAGGATTACTGTTTTCCTTAATTTTGCATTCTTGACTTCCAAGTGGTCTCATAATAGTCTCCTCCTCGTCTGGCAAATGCCAAGTGATCACGAGATGTTATGCTCATTTGTAATGTGTTAGATGCACCTTACTTAAAAACAAGTTCAGAACTTTCTGGTTTGCACCTTTGAAGGATTTAAATTGCAGTTGGTCTAAAAATGATGATTGAATTGTAGTTTGAACTTGAGCTGCATGTGATAGGCATCATTGACATGCAATATTTCTTTGAGCAGCGGCCAGCAGGCAGGAGGAAGAGACTTTTGGTCATTTTTAATGTCTTGAATTTCAAATTTCTAAGTTATTCATCTTTCTACCGGCTTGCGATATAGGGATCAGCACTGGTCAAGAAAGAAATTACATTGGAGCGACCTGGAATAGCAGGAACATCAATCCGGCCAGATGGCAAAATTGCTGCATTTGCTGGCTGGGATCACCGGTTAGTCACTCTTGGACTTTTTTTGTGAGCCGCCCTGTTCAGAAAAATCATCTTTGTTTTTTTCATATGGTAGCTCATCAGTAATTCATGTAATTTTTGTGAATATTAACATATATATTTGTGATATCAATTCAATTGTGAATATTAACATCAATGTTGGGCCATTGAAATTATAATTTTACCCTTATTGCTCCCCAAATTTTACAAATTCTATTATAAAGGATCTTTCTTTTGAATGCCCTGTGAGTGTAAAATAGATTCCACCGTACCTGTACAAGCCTGAATCTTCATCTTCTTCTTCATAGGCTTTTCTTCCTCTTGATCATCCGCATCTTCGTTCCCCGCCTTTTTTTCCTTTTTTTTGTGTAAATGTTGATTAAACAAACAAGATTGCTTCCACCTATTATTCTATGGATCTTGATCTTTTTGGGAACTTTCATATTAAGGTATGCTTGAACTATTCTACACTTTGCACGGATGAAACCAATAAAAAGCAAATGAAGTTCAAAGGAGTTATCTGAGGTGAAAATTTCCTTCTTTTTTTTCGATGTTGTGCCTAATTTCCATTTTTTCCTTTCTCAGCTATATATGAAATTTATTTTTTTGTGCTGACAGCTGCCACCGAGATGAAAAGGGGAAATAATTGCTAAGCGAGCCTTTAGGTAGATTTTGCTTTTCTTTATATGTTAATTTCCTTTTAGATCAGTTTTTATTCTTCTGATTTTATCTGGTAGTTATTGAATATTTTCTTTCTTTTTTTTTCAGGTATTTTGGTTGTACAAGCGCTTGCTTCATGGTAACTGGTAAGTATACAGAGGAATTAGTGTCTTCTATTTATTTTCCTCCTTTCCGTTTCTTTCTTGACTACTCACACCATTGTTTAGAGTGGTTTTTTGAAATGTCATTTTCTCATATCTTGCCTAATGGAGTTTTTCTTTGATGTCTAAGGTTTTGTGTGGTTAGAAATTTAGGATCTGATACGTACATAATTGTTTATCTCCATAGTGCTCAAAGTTCCATGTGTTTTAGTGATTACTAAGGTTCCAAGAATTTGATATTTTTCTCCCTTTTTTTCTGCTTTTGGAGTTTAGTTGTTTAAGTATTTGTCTCGCTCACATTGCTAATTCGCTATTGTCCTCTAAAAAAAAAAAACTTCACAGTAGCCAAGAGGTATCCCCTCGAATTCTGGTTTTGGGTTTTGCTTTGGATTGTAGAGTGTTACCCGTCATCTAATGCTGAATCTGTTGCATGTATGGTCTTAGTTTCTTTACTTAGTGATGTGCCTGCTGAATTTGTAGTTTCCAAAGCTGTGTCATGTAAGTTGTAAGCTTGTTTAAATTGATTTAATAGCTCTATTCTTCTCACAAGTCACTGGAATTATAAGCATTAAGAATAACTTTAGCATGAGGCAATTGGTGCATGCATGGATGATTTCCTATTTCAGTTTTGTCTTTGTGTTCCCATACTAACGGTGCTGTTATATTCATCATCATTGGCTATTTTTTTTTCCTCTGCAGGTTGTGCTCTTGGTTCGGTGAATTTCTAGGTACTTTTCCTGTAGCTCCTGTAGTTAGTTTTTTTTTTAACCCTTTCTTTTTTTTTGGTGTTTTTGTACTAATGATACAGCTTAGTTGATACACATAGTTTTCATAGTAAATGCTATAAGTACTGAAATATCTATCTCATTCCACTAAAACTACACAACATTTGCCTGGTGGTTAACTTTCTCAGCCACCAGATCTACGTATGACTTTTAAAGGGAAAGCATTAGCATTAGCTCACTTTGCAATAGTACTTGAGTTCTTTAGTCTTGATTGTTCCCTTCTAATAGACTCCAGGAATCACCAAAAGCTGAATTCACTCAAGGTAATTGTTTCATCCTTTTTTTTTAAGGTCTTTTTCATCTTTCCATCTATAGAGTCCTTTAAGTTCTTTAAGATAACAATGGTCAAAGTTAAAATGAACTACAAATGATAGAGAAACTAGGATATTTAAGTACTCAGAGGCACCACCTATTTCTTTATATCTGACTTTTTCCTCTTCTTCTTATGCTTCTTTGACACAGAGATCTTAACCTTCTCTTCAGCTGACTCCTATCCATGTGTACAAGAAGTTAGGAAGCTGATTCTAGCAGTGATAAAAGTAAAATTCAATTTTCCTGGCATGTTCTTTATGGGAAATCACTTGTGTGAATGCAACTATAGATTACCTCAGAATCACCAAAAGAATCAGCTCTTCAAAGCACAAAGCCATCTGCTGCAGGTTGGCCTAAACTTTCTTATGTTGACATCTCACAAAGTACATTTTTAATAGAACAAACAGGTTGTCCTAGCATTTTCCATGTATTCGTTCATTCCTTTTCAATGTACTCTCTGAGGCATGCTAAATAACTCGATCTCACATTTTTAGTATACTATCTAACTCCCTCTGAAGCAGACTTCAAGATTAACTAGATAACCAAACAGATAGAAAGCATCCCTGGTTCATTATACTGCAATCGCTTCTTCCTTGAATGAGTAGTGTATTTCCAAGCACTTACTAAGAAAGACTTCTAAATGAACTCCACAAGTAAATGGATGAAGCATATCTTTGCCTCACATAGAGAACTAGCAAGAAAGGTAATGAGCTGCTAGAGAATGGTTGTCCTCTTAGGTGGCACTCACATGACTTCTTAAGTTCTTATGTTCCAATTTGACATTATATTTTCTTTTGCGAGAAAGTAGTTGTCCTTTGCTTTATGAAGTGTGATGCATGTCTTTATCTCTATCTTTAACAGTACACTTAGAATCCTTTATCATACGCGGTCTACTATGAGAGATAGGTAACCAACTATTTCACACTTTTGGCTTTGTTTTCTTAGTTTTGTATGAATAAGTTTGATTATGCCTACAATGTGCTGCTTACTTTAGTAAGATGTTTGGCGTGCTATGTAAATAAGTTTCTTAATCATTGACTTTAAAAATTTGGCAGCTGAAATAAGCACAAAAATCAGGATGAGAAAATTCCAATGCAGATTTAATAGAAATTAGGGAACTTTAAGTGGTGTGCCACTTTTGTTGTTTCATTAGAGCACAAGGACTTGACAATTTAGAAAGTGGTTTAACTAATTAAATGGCTGAAATGGTTTAAAAAAATGTCTTTTTTAGAAAGGTGAAACATATTTAAATTGTAACACTAAACAAGTTGTCATTTTCTTTTTTCATTGATTTTTTTTATACAGTATATATTATACAAAAAATTTATTTGTCTCTCTCCTTTTCTCGAATTCAAGTAAGAACTTATATACAACTCATAAGTAATGACAAAAGGGTGCAGAATATTGGCTGATTAATATCCTGTCCTTTCTTGGGAGTACAAGTGGGAATGCAAACTTTGGTTTAAATCCATTTGACAAGTGTGTAGTTTCAAAGCTGTAAACATGAGAATTTTTATACTTAGACTAACTCAGCCAAATAAATAGTTGTGCATTTGCTTGGCGACTTTAAGTGTAGAGATGTTTTATTACATTTGATGAAGCAAGAGCATGAAGCCTCCTTGCTCAGTTCTTACTTTATGTTATTTAAATAGTCAAAATTAGTTCGAAAAATAATAATATTGCAAGTCCTCTATTCTATAAGTTCCTATTTTCTTTTCTTGATGTCTCTACCTTTTATGAATTCCAAAGAAATTGAACGTCTTTAGTCTTTTGGTGACTTCAAAAACAATTTTGAATAAGTTTCAACAAGATTATAGTGATAAAATTTGTTGGGTCGGTGGATGAATATTTTGCCCTCAAATGCCATTTTGAAAGGTGTTAATACCTTTCTTTGCTGTTATCATGCGCCGCGCCCAAAATATTTCCATTGTATATCTATTTCATTTGTTTTATCAGATCTCATTTGCTACGTCAATAAGGTTCTAAACCTGAGATAATGACTTGTTTATCTTATCACGGACTGGAAGTATATGCGGCTCTCCACTCCCGATTGTGTCGAGTCTTGTGTTGAGTATTGTGTCAAGTCTTCATGAGTGTTCGTAGTTGAGAGAAAAGGGCATTTCATAGCCTTTTTGTATTTTTATAATTTATACCTTTTGGAACATTATGAATATTGTACGCTTTCTATTGATAAAATCTGGTGGAGAAAGAAATCCAGCAAGTCCTGTAACTTACAATTATGCTTTTTTGTTTTATTCCTAGATAAGAGTCCAATTTTCTCAAGTTTGCAAACATGGACGCACTTCACAGTTACAATATCATCGGAAATTACTTTTGCAAATTGCTTTATCAACTTTTGAATGGATAAATAAAGTACAGCTTTATCTAATTTTGAATGGATGAATACAATATTTATGATTTAGCATAGTATAATTTGCAACAATTATGTATTATATATAACTGGAAAAACCTAAATAATTGGGCAAACTTAAAGTTCAATTATGTATCATACATGCCTGAGCAAACATGAAATTTCCACCGCGCGTCGCGGGTGTTCTCTTCCTAGTCTCGTCAAAAACATAATCGCTACTGTAGCAGAATTCATGTTTGTTGGACCTAACTGCCCTCGTCCTAACAACAATAAGGAAATTTTCTTGGATGGGATCCTTCCCTATTGAATTTTTTCAAACTCAATAGTGATGGTTCTTTAGTGGGTAACCCGAGCCTTGCTGGAGGAAGGGCCGTTATTAGAGTGCATCAAGGGAATTGGGTAGCTGGTTTTAGCCAAAAAAATTGAGTTGGGCCAGTAACTTAATAGTTGACTTTTGGGTCCTAAGAGATGGATTAGAACTGGCGAGTGGCAACCTCTCTTAATATCTCCAAGTTTGATGATGAACTTGATGCTCTAATTGTTATTGATCTACTAACTAAGAAGACTAACCCCAATCAGGTTCATTCCCAATTATTGGATAATTGCAAGATGTCGCTAGACTCATTCCAAGAAACTACCATTAAACGTGTCGCAAGGGAAGACAATTAGTGTGTAGATAGCATTACTAAGATCGGAGTTGATCTCTAATATATATATATATATACACGAAAGTAATTATTCTAATCATAGTGTTTCTCATTTTTATGTGATATGCCTAATTAAAGAGAATTAAGAGGTTACAGGTCACTTGAGTTTTACCTGTACTGAACCCTATTTGAATTATATTATATGTTAAAAATTATTTCTAATTTTAAAATAACTTGAAAAAAGAATTAATTTTATCTTAACGATATCTGCTGCCTATCAAATTATTACAATGATTATATTATATGTTTAAAAATTATCTTAATTTTAAAATAACATTAAAAAATAACTAATTTTATCTTAATGATATCTGCTTTCTACCAAATTATTAAATAAAAGTATAGTAAAACCTCTTTAAATCACAATTATTGAAATCTTACACATCCCATAAATTACTTCCTTTCACACCATATCATTGATTAGTATTCAAATTGTTCACCATCTCTTCTTAATTTTGAATTAACTTAATGTAAAAAAGAGAATTAACTATTACACCGATAGATCTACCAATATTATTGGAAATTGAATATTTATTGATGAAGAAAAATGGATTAATGGATCTTTTTCTACTTAATTAACTATGAATATATAATTTTAGATTTATGGTCATTATAAAAAATTAAATTATCTAAAATAATATTTATAAAAAAGAATATCTACCAAGTTTTGGATATGGGATACATTATTTGATGTATACTCTCATATTATAGTGAAAGTATGTAAACAAAATTTTAAAAATTAGTAAATAATTGAACATTTAAAATACATTAATTTTTTAAAATTAATATGAATGAACATGTAGAACTGTTGTTAATTTTTATTTTTAAAATTATTTATATCTGTATAAATTCACAATAAATAAAAAAAAACCGTGCTAAGGCACGGGTAAAATTCTAGTATATTAGAACCTTTTTGTTTTGTTCAATTCTGTACCCTGTACTGTTTGTAATATATTAGAAATTGACTCTAAGGGCCTACAGCTGAGTCGTATTTCATCTAACTCTTAAGTTTTATTAATGCAATCTATTCTTTCACACACCAACAAAAAAAAAAATGTCTATTATTTTGTACAGTTATTTTCCAAATTTTCAATTAGTTTTGATTTTCTCTTTTATGCAACCCTTATAAGATATAGGCTTATAGAATTTTGTTCATGTAATGTTTTTTATTTACTTTTTCTATTTTATGTTCCTATTCCATAATGTGATGAGAGTTAAGAGTGTGTAATTTCTTGATTTTTCAAATTCACATATGAGAATTAATAATTTTTCATATTATTTTTATGCATCATACATGTTTTTATGTATTTAGATGTTGCTATGTTAATTAAGTGCATGTTAGTTGTATTTAGCTTGAATTAACTCATATTATTATTCTTAAAATTGGAAGAACGAGATTCAATTTGCAATTGGTTTTGCAGGATATAGAGAGGTTGCAATCGGTTTTGTAGGACCTAGAGATGTGCTTAAGGATACAATTTCAACATTCCTCCCTCGTAAACGTACCTCCCAAATTCATCACTTTGATTTCAAAAGACCTAGAATTGTCTAGTTAAAGGGTTTTAATTTTGTATCATGAAAAATCGAAAAATATTTTTTTTTCCTTGTAGATGATTCGATACAGCAAAACTCAACATCAAACAATGGTTCCTATTTTTTTTTTTTCAAAAATCCTATTCTCTAGATTTTTAGTGGGCCCAAACCTAGTGCACTGCTTATAGTCCCATTTTAGGCCCTCTCTCATTTTTCTTTCCTTTATATTCCTTATTCTAATTTTGAAAAACTCAAAAATCATTTTAAACTCAGTTTTTAGTTTTTATTTTTTTAGTAAAGAATTAGGCATGATAGATATGCACTGAAAAAATGGAAGGGAAACAATGGATAATATTCGATCAGTCTAGATTTTTTACAGTTGGAAAAAATAAAAAAATTAACAATATTGTTGGACTATTTTTTAAATAGAATTTTTTTTGCAAGAAGTTTATTTTTTTATTTATCAAACAAATAACAATTAAGTAATAATGTCACACAGCTACCATTTCACTTTTTCCTGTGCTATCGTGTTTTGAAAAATCAATAAGGTAATGACATGAGAAAATTAATTTCCATATATATTTGAAGTAGTAAATTAACACGGATGTAAATTAACACAAATAGTAACACAGTGAAAAAAAAAACAATAAATACCAACTTATTTGACTAACCTGAAAGACTCTTTATTAACATGATTTCTATAGAAGATAATCTCAATTATTCTACAATTATTCTTCTTGTATTAAACATATCAATAAAATTTTGTTTATATAGCTTGCATCCATCCGTAATAATATAAAATTTTTTTTAAACTATGAATTTATATAGAATTTACTCTTTTACTTAACATGTTTTTCCCCCTGGATTCTAATGGAAGACATCAAAGAAGTCCAAAACATTAAATTAATACTACTGAATTCAAGAACAAATAAGAGACAAAGAACGAACAAGCATGACAAACAAAAGCAAACAAACAATCACCACATATAAAAAATTAACAGACAGCAGTGCCCCAAAAAAGAGACCCCGTGGGAGGCAGAAGCACCATCAACATCATCATTCTTCCCAATGCACTCCTCCACTCTCAGTTTCCACCTTCACAAACACTCCTCTTCTCCCATGTCTTTTTCTTTGCGACCAAATTGCTACAACTAAGAATAGCATTTTGACTCATTTTCTGAGATCTCTCTTTTTTCTCTCTCTCATGAGCTTGATATTTGCCACATTGTGCTAATACTTGGAATCCTAGCATTTGAGTTTCGATAGTTTCAAGAACATGGTCACACAAGTATTACAACAAAGGATTTTTTGTTTTTCGTTATAAGCTGAGTTCGTCATAGCTTGCTGCATTTTCTTTGCTTGGAATCTCCATTGCAGAGGACCTTGAGATGAGACTAGGTCAGTTCTTGTTCCCCAATGCCCCCTCAAAAGCTCCAAGAAATCAAGACACGTACTTTCACACACATTGCTTATTGGGATCTTTTTTCGTTCTTGCAGACATTGTTTACCTATCTGTGTTTAACTAGGATTCGAGAATTCCTTTTAGTTTGTATCCAAACAATGGTTTTTGTTAGAACAGTTCTCTTAGGAAAAAAAAAAGAATTGTCATAGGAAGGAAAGATAAGATGGGAGATTCAAAATGGTCTGAATTTCAAGAGAAATTGGAGTATCTAACTTTTGGGTCTAGTATAAAATGTGCTTGAAAGTGGTGCTTGAAGCTTCTTATGTTGTACTTTTGTCTGGCAAAAGCCAGATTGTAGTGGTGAAAGGAAAAAGGAAAAGAGAATTCTTGTCCTTGTCATTGCTGCTGACATTGACTACTAATGATGTAGTTAACCTCATAATTAGTGTGCCTTGTTTTATCTATAATCACTAAAAGGCAAGTCAAATCTTCTATTCACTTGTTAGCAATTGCCAATAACACCAAAAGTTTTTCTGATTTTGCTTTTTAGCAAAGCACATAAGTTAGAAAATTTTCTAGTGATTGTAGGAGAGTTAAAGTCCTAGTATTAAAGGAAACGGTTTTGTTATTTTCTGCATAAAAACTCGTCTATCAATCTTTGTTGTGTCAATTATTTCCTAAATTTCTTTACTAGTATGCTTGTGAAAGAAAGTGGATGTTGCAGTTTTTGTTTTCCTCCAAGTTATTTACTCAAAAACGTTTCTACATCTCCAAGTATTTTTTTTATTTAACTACAATTTGGATTGAATTTTTTAACTCATGCTTATAAATGGGATTTTCTTATTCGGTACCCTCAAATAACTTATGTCCGTGAGCAAAAAATAAAGAAAAAAACAAGTAAATCATCATGCTTATGTCATTTGATCAAATAAAGCTATGACATTAACTAGATATGGAACCAAAGTCAAGTAGAGAAGGGATTTTAACTCTATTTTTGGGTTAAAGGCCTAGTAATGAAGGTAGTAATTTTATTACCTTTATGCATTAAAAACTCCTTTTCTATCAGACTTTGGAGAGTCAACTGTTTCATAAATTTGTTTTCTAAGGGTACTGTGACCATTTAGTAGTAGAAAGATTCAAGTCCTAGTATCCCACGAGATGTTTTAGTTATATGTCTATGGAAAAAAGTGGAAGTTTTCATTGTTTATTCGTCCATTTTAATTAGTCAAAGAAGGATTCTACATCTCCAAGTTTTTTGCCGAACAGTTCGGATCAAATTCTTTAACTCATGATTGTAAGTAGGATTATTCTATCCAGTTTTCTTGATAATTGATATCTGGGAGCAAAAATAAAGCAAAGACAAGTAGATCATCATGCTTATATCATTTGATTAAATAAAGCTTTGATACTATACGGAACCAAACTTGACTAGAGCAGGGATTTTAAACTTCATTTTGAATTCAAGTATTGCAACTAGTTAAATCAGTAACATGAAAGACTGACTCTATTCATTGGCAATCTAAGATTAAAGGCCGGTTGTGGTTCATGTTGTCAAAGTTTCTCACGTTGGAGAATAGAGATTGTGTAAATCTCAAGTAGGGGAAGTGGAAAAACTTAATGATGCCTCCCTAACAATTTGATTAACATAATATTTCTTCAACCGTGCCCTTTCCCACTTTTTATGTTGTATCAAATTTTTTTTTGGGTCTTGTCTCGGGTCTTGAGTTCTTATTGCCACAAATCTTTGAATTAAAATTCGGCAAAAAAAAGATACTTGCAGAGGCTTGTTGTTTTGGAAAATATTTAAGGTACTCAATATGTTTAAACCTTTATCAATCACTCCCTGCAACAAGGAGGGCCAACCTTTGGAGATTGATTGGGAGTTGGTGTACCACATAGAAGCTCTCTTCCTTTAGTCGATGGCAATTTTCCATGGCGTTTAGAGTTATAAAATATAGATTCTTCTGTCATAAATCAATCCTTCTGTATCAGCTGTACTGCTCCAGCTTGAGATTTTGTTTCTTTCTTTATGAATTTTTTTCCTGAAGGGCCTGTAGGTACAATTGGACTAAAACTTTCATTTGACATTCTTTCTTATGTCTCTAAATGCTGAAACTCTGAGAATATTGTTGTGCAGTTATTCTTTTCCCTGGATTTTGGTTTCTTATTAGCCCATGTAAGCTGCATTTTTAGAATATTCACATATTGTTCTGTTTATCCTCACAGAAAACCAGATAAATGATCGGGATTCATCCTCGGGACGAAGTCTGGATGGAAGTTTCAGGAAGCCTAGATCTGGTTTGCTTTTTTGGCTCTTTTTTTATGTTAAGTAGGATTCATTCATGAGCGGAATATATTTCTTTGGTAGATTCTATTGTTTAAATGGTACTTGCAGTTTGCTATGCTTGGTTAATGAAAAATGCCTTCACTTGGCACTTTTACCTTTGCTATATTTGTATATACTTGGCTTTACTTCATTAGTGCATATGCAGGAAACTGGGAGAAGCACAGAAACATCAGTACAATAAAGGAATTATATTAGTAAACTCTTGCAAGCTGATTTTGGTTAAGGCTACGAAATTATTACCCCTGAATTGTGAGAAACTTATACAATCACTTAAAGTAGCTTAAATGTCTTGAAATGAGACATACTTGTCCAACTTAATTTGTAAGGTTCTCTGCATCCCCAAACATTCCAAGTGCCTCCAATATCCTAGCAAGTTCAAACTGTTCAAACTTATTACACCTCGGTAAGTGTTGGACCTTTTGAAGTTGAACAGTTATATCACCTGATACCAGTGCAAGAATAAAAGGTTTGTGGCCATTGTAATCCAAATTATAAAAGAATATTTATATATGCAACATCTTGAGCTTTCACTAAGTCATTATAAGCTCTGGTTTTAAAAGGTTAGTATATTTATATACCTCCATTAATTGATTATTAAGTCATATTGGTACAGAAATCCTTCTTGAATCCCTTCCTGGGCTTGTGGTTGACTTTTCTCAGTTCTTCAATAAAACTGTTGGTTTTCTGTTTTATTTTTGAAATTAAAAGGGTGATCCTCTATCTTTCTTTTTTACTGGACTCCACCATACCAGTTCTGTTACTTTCTTGAAAGAGGTTAAAGTTGGTAACTTTTATTTTATGTTGTATCTTACAATTTACTCGCATTTTTCTTACTGCTATCTAATTTTGCAATCAAAATAATGACGAACATATCAATTTCATGCTCAATTAATTTTCTGCTCAACAAGTTAATAGAGGTACATATAACTTCACAAACTGTACAGCTTTGGCTCCTAATGAAGGGTCATCATGAGCTCGGGCAAGTTTGCTTTGTGATCTTGTTTCAAGCAGTTTCAGCAAACTAATATGACCAAGACCAGTTTCACTTTGCCACAATCTACTGTTAAAAAAAGTTATATCTCATTGTTATTTTCTGAATTGGAAAGAAGGGTTGTTTGCTAGTACGATACAGATGGCTTAAGCCTCAAGGCTAAGGACTTCGAGGAGGATAAAGACTTTTCTTGGTCATCAACAAGTTGAATTGGAAATTACTCAGATAGGCTTGTCAAGAATTTCCAAATTACTTTTTGCAGATTGATGAAAGTATACTCATTCTGTGGATGAGTCTTGAGATTGATGACACCATGTCTAGGATACCCTTACAGCTAACCTATACTCATCAAGAAAAATTTTTGCATAATGTATGTGACTTTTGGATATGTGGAACTTTTAGTCCAATATTGGTTCCCAAAGTAGGCCAAAACAGCAACCAACTGTTTAGATATGATCAAGCAGGGCAATATATTTTAGAAACTAAAAAGTAAACATTTTGAAAAAAAAATTTGGGGAAAGGATATTCTGAAGATTGACAAATAGGTCGGAAACAGCAACTAAATGTTTAGACATGATCAAGAAGGGGCTATATTTTAGAATCTAAAATGTAAACATTTTGGGGGGAAAAAAACAGGGGAAGGATATTCTGAAGGTTGACAAAGAAGGGGAAAGTAAAGAAGTGCTTGTTGAATGATTTAATTAACAAGTTAAAAAAACAAAAAATACTAATCTACTATTAGATATTTTTCATGATTTTACATGTCTGGTAAATGCAGAGTGGTCACCATTCTCTGATTGAGAAAGAAAAGGTCAAACATAAAATTTAACTGATCAAATTAAAGGCACTGATTGGTTCCTTACTTCACGAGGCAACAAATGAAAAAGACTTTATGTCTCTTTGTTAGGGAAAGAAAAAGATAATCAATGAGCAAAAAGGTACCCAGTGATTCCTTACTTAAATTGTTTGGAGACCAATTTTAGATATTTTGGAAGGTCATGAATCCTGTATTGTTGGTGTAACAGAATGAAATGAAACAACATTACATCAGAAGCATATTATTTAGGCACTCCTTATGTCTTGCAATGTAGATAATGGACTACCTTTTCCCCTTCATGTCAGTACACTATGTCTATGACTGTTCTTTTCTAACCATTGTGTTCACTAGTGTTTATGTTATTCCTACTACTGCACAATTTTGTGGCCTGTCTTTGCTCCAGATGGCTTCCAATATGGTTGAAAGTGCTCAGTCGACAATTAGTTCTGCATACAAAATGGATAGATTCTAGACTAACAAACCTGGTTCTACTTGTTATCTGAGTGTTTACAAGCCAGTATTTTCTTATTGTATTTCCTGTTTTGCCAGAAAACTATGTAGAACGTAAAAGTTCTTCATAAATGGATGCTGATCTTTCCTGTATTTTCTTCTCCAATTTTACCTTTGCTGAACTTATGCAGACCACCTTCTGATAAAGTCGTCCTTGTTCCACAGATACCTTATAGTTGAAGGTTTTTCTTGGTTCAACTATTCATTGTATTTTTTCTTGATACCTGGCATGAAATCAACATCAATTCTCCAATACACATTATACTACCATTTATGCTTTGGGATAAGCAGAAAATAATGCTGGTTATAACTCCCGTCACTTCTTCTTCTGATTTTATTTACTCAGATATCTGTAATAATTTGTCTTTGTGACATTGTTAATTGATCTCAGGAACTTTTATAATTGGAATTTATAATAGGTAGGATAGCACAGAGGATGTTGATTAAAGGGAAATGATGATCAAAACTAATTTATTTTGTAGACAAGGTTACTTTTCCTATTCCAAATATGACATATATTTAAAACCCTTGGTGCCCCTTTGCGCATGACAAATGTTATTAAAAAAGGATAATTGAGTAAAAAAGCATAAAGTCATGTAATTTTGTTCTCTCTCATCTACTACTAATAGTGACCTTAGGCGTGCTCGAAGTTCTCTCTCATTGACTGCTGATGTTTTCCTTTTTCCGCAGATAGCGTGTTATTTAGTTTTTAGACAATTATTGCAAGTGCTGATTGCAAATATTTGATGATTGCAGCTGCATCCTTACCTACTAAATCCAGCTCTTCGAGCAAGTTCATTCCAACTTCAAAAAGGGTTTATAAAGTGCTCAAAGATTATGCAGCAAAACTTGTTGACCTCAACTTATTTACACAATGTGTTGAAGACTGGGTCCTGGAAAACTTACATACAGATAGTTACAACCATGAACAGTATTCTAACACTCCCTTTCAAATTGATGAGCTCTGTACCCTCGATTTTGCATTGGAGGGGGTGCTATTTCAACAGCTATTCCGCATGCCTTGCTCGCCACATATTTCTGAAGATCATATAGAGGATGAACTTCTGGCTCTTGAAGATTTTCTACATACAGTTGCAGATGGATTATGGCATACCTTTTGGCACAAAAGCAAGCCCTTGCCCTTTTTTGTATCTTTTCCTCGCTATCCTGGATCCAAGTTCTATTCCATTGAGAAAGCAATATCAAGGGGGAGGCTAAAGGAGCTCTGTGGTGCAGCTCTGATGTCAAAAATTAGTGGGAATGTACATGTTCGCTGGGATGAGGTGGTCATGTTTTCTTTATTCAAACATGACAGTGGAGTGGGAGATGAATTTAGTTTGTCTTCTACTGTTGCCTGTGAAGCACTATTCTATGCTATCCACATACTTCTTGCTCGTAGTTTGAGTAGAAGTAACGCTGTTAGCAGTTACTCTGTTTATGTTTTAGTACTGGACTCTAAATTTGCCAGTGTGGTAAAATTGGGTGGTGACCTTGGAAATCTTGAAGTTGACTTAAACAATCCATACCAATCCGTGGCAGAATGGATAAAGTTTCACGCTGAAGTTAGCTTTTCCCCTGTGGAGCAAATATGGAACAAGCTAGGAAATGTAAATTGGCGAGACATGGGGACTCTACAGCTGCTTTTGGCAACCTTTAATTGTATTGCTCAATGGATTGGACCGCCGAGAAAATCAATAGCCTCACTTGCAGCTGATCACAGCCTTCGTCTTCAGAAGCGCAGAGTTGAATGCCGCCTCATTGAGAATGAAAATGCACTGATCCCTTGTCAAGCTACTAGACATGATCATGGGGAAATTGTTGAATACCACAACAACCCAAACCCCAGCAAGCAAGGATCTCGTTTGAAGTTTAACCAGGATGAAATATTGGTTGTTGAAGACCACCTCCTGGAACAGAGAAGTTTCCAAATACACGAATGTCTGCTTGAAGGAAACTGCTGCTCCTACACTGCTGTGGCTTTGGCCCATCCCACGGAATTACTAATGTTACACATTGGTGCTCATACATCTCGTCTGGAACCATCATGGGAGGACATGAGTTTGTGGTATCAAGTCCAGAGACAAACTAAAGTTCTGAATATCCTAAAAGAACAGGGTATCACAAGCAAGTCTTTGCCTGAAATAATTGCCTCGGGCAAAATGCTGCATTCTGGTCCTTGTGAGAAGCAGAGCCCTAAGGGATGCTGTGATCATCCTTGGTGTGGAACCCCAATACTTGTAACTTATCCAGTAGGAGAAACGCTTTCATCTATTTTAGCTTATCATGGTCCATTTTCAGCTGAAGAAGCCACCCGTTGTTGTCGAGACTGTCTTGCAGCGTTGAGGAGTGCAAAAATGGCCAACATCCAGCATGGTGATATCTGTCCTGAAAACATAATCTGTGTCAGTGATAGCACAAGAGGCAGTTGCCTGTATGTCCTAGTCTCCTGGGGTCGAGCAATTTTGGAGGACAGAGACAGTCCAGCAATAAATATACAGTTTTCATCTGCACATGCACTACAGAACGCAAAGCTTTGTCCATCATCTGATGCAGAGAGTCTTATTTACCTTATTTATTTTATTTGTGGAGGAAACATGCAGCAGCAAGATTCTATTGAATCAGCATTACAATGGAGGCAAAGATGCTGGGCTAAGCGTCTAATTCAGCAGCGGCTAGGTGAGGTTTCAGCCCTCTTGAAAGCATTTGCTGATTATGTAGACAGCCTTTGTGGAACACCATATCCAGTTGATTATGATACTTGGCTGAAGAGATTAAGTAGAGCTGTAGACAACTCGATTGACAGGGGGAAAACCATAGATGAAGTTTTGAGGATAAAGGATACTGGTGAGACTTCCGGAACTTCTGGTGGTGGAAATTCTTCAACATGCTAAAACTTAAAAGCAAAATTTGAAAAGATTGTAGTTCAGCTTTTGTATTTTTACTTGCTTTGAGATTGAGATGAGTGTTTGGTGGTTTATTTATATACTTTAGACTAATTTGAATTTAACATGTTGCTGTTTCATATGAAGTGTCGCGGAATTTCAAATTCCATCTTTTGTGAAAGTTCGATTTTCCATAAAATCAAATGTAAATGAATTCCATATAATTAAATGTAAATGAAATTTGTGGCTTCATTTTGTTGTTTTCAAAAGGATAGTATCCTATGCTCAATTTGGATTGATGCCAGCAGGAAGATGAAAAAAGAAAAAGAAAAACAAGAAATGTCAACGAAACAAATTGTGGACGTGTCTTTCATACTTCAAGAGTGAAAAATCAGTTATAGATCTAGTTGACTATCAGATCACTTGAAGGTAAGTTTTCATGTACGTGGCAGAAGTAGGAAATTGTTACTTCCTACTGGGAGTTTGTGGCAGTAATTTGAATCAAAGGATGGAATTGTTTGCTCAAGTTTCTTGTCTACTCAGAATTCATGAACTGATCTGAGGCCCTGTTTGATATCATATGATAATAAAAAATAAAGCATTAAAATTAATTAAGTGGTACTAAATTTTTTAAACAAAACTTACTACAAAAATAAGTAATAAGTTATTCACTTATTATTTAATGTGATAATACATTCAAATGTATTAGATTTAGTACTTAAAAATTCACTAATTTACTAGATTTAGATTTTAAATTTTAAATTTTAAATTTCAATTTTATTAAACGCACTCCTAAGTGGTTTCCTTAACCTAAATATTATTTTATGATTTTGACAAAAAAAACAGAGGAGCTTAACAAAGCATTGAGCCCAAACTTTGCTATGTCCAAATGCTAACACTTTTGTCTTTGAAACTTAGTGCAACACAAGGAGAGAGAGGAACGGCAGCCATGAAGGGTGATTAGAAAGAGAGAGGTACGACAGGCATGAAGGGTGTTCAGCTGATGAAGGAGGAGAAAAGAGGGGAAAAGAACCATCCAAACAAGATTAAAAATCTATGGTTCTAAGCTTTTTACATGAAGATTATTGATAGAAAACCCTAGAATTCTATGATCTTGTCATAAGAACGATTTATGCATGTTTAGCATGAAGTTACATGAATGAATGTAGGGTGAGATTTTAAACGGTTTTCATGGCTGTGACCGTCTCCTTGCAGCCACAATCTCCTCGCCGCCGTGATGATGGTTGTGATAGGAATAGATGCTTGGAAGATGCTTTTGATGTTTTGATTAAACAAAAAAGATTTTCAAGGATGAAACTTTTTTGGAAATAGAGGGTTTTGATAGATTGTTTTACTATATCCTCAAACATATTTTGATGACTTGTAAGTAAGTTTGTGTATATATTTTTTACGAAATTTTACATATTTATCAAGTTATGTGCATACACGAGGAGTGTCAATCGAGCTTTTTGAACTAGGTTTTAGCAAATCCAAACTCGACTCACAAATTATATAGACTTTTGGGTTTTAACCTCATATTAAAAAGGTTTAAATAACTCACATTATTATATGAGTTTCGGGCTCAATTCGAGCTTGACCCAAACTTATAATTCAGTACATAATTATATAAAATATATATTTTATAATTATGAATTAATACAAATTTACATATAAATTATTAACAATTTATGTCATAATATGTAGTAGTATTCAAGGCATACACAAACTAATAGAAAAAATATTTGTAAAATATTTTGAGTATATTTGTTAAAATCATTTTCAAGAAAATTGGTTTTATATTTTGAAAATACATATGTAAAAAAAATCACCAAAATAAAAGTTATAAAAAGCAGTCATTTGGTAGTTATTCATAACCATAATAGGTAGTTGCTAATTAAAATTAAGATTTACTAAATAAGTTAAAAAATATAATTACTTGGTAAAAAATCATATTGGTATTGGTAGTTATCAAAGATAGATAGATTTTTGTTTATACCAAAAGTTCCCTCATCATTAAGGGTAGTTTAAGAAGTATATAAAGTGATAGATTTTTATTTCCTCCAAACCCTCTCCTTTCCTTTTATATATAGTCTAGATAATTATAAATTAGATATTATTATATACATGTTACATATATAATTATACTCATATATGGAACGGTTTTTAATTGGACCTGAACCTAGTATGGCCCAAACTCGACTCACATTGAGTTCGTACCTAATATTATGTCTAATTTCTGTCCAATCCAACTAAAACTTAGGTTCAATAAATTTTTTTGGAACCAAACGAACTGAATTCGAGCTAGCCCAACCCCATTGACATAGACTACTTGTACAAAACTCGGGGTAACCGGTTTCCAATTATTAGAGTGGGGATGATATGCTTTAATCTATATCTTTATGTTATTTATTGTATTTGGTCAAACTTAACTACCAAATAATAATGTTTCTAAGTAATGTGCGGTTAACAGTAAAGTTAGGATATGGTACTTGAAATGTACTAGAATAAGATCGTAGTTGAATAAATGCTTTTTGGGCTGTATAATTTTAGCAGATTGGATCTAATATATTTTATTCAAAGAACTGCTTTTAGGGTTCGTTGGTTGGATGTAAAATGTTTTCTTTAAGAAAATATTTTCCACAGAAGATATTTTCCTGGAAAATCATTTCCTTTATAATTTTTAGGTGTTTGGGTAGTATAGTGAAAATATTTTCCAAATTAATTTTTTGATGTTGTCCTACCTTCAAACATTGCTCTCTTTATCAATCGCTTTTACATTCTATCCACTATAACCATTTTTGAATTTTTTTTTATTTTTCAACCCATTATAACCATACATTCATTTCCATCAAAATTGGATGATCTTGTATTTGCGATTCTTGAAAAGCTTTGCTAGACTACATATTACTTACTAGAAAGTTTGTCATATATTTTTCTCTTGCCTTTTTTTTTTGGTGTTGTTCGGGAAAGCCTCTTTTTTTTTTTTTTTGATCAATATACTTCTCATGCTAATTGTCAAGGGCCAAAAAACTGTTTAATAACTAAAAATGGTTAAAAAAACAAGAAGAAGAAATGCGTGCAAAATAATCACTAAGACTAAATCATGAAAAGTATGAATTTTCCCACTTGTCATAACATAACATTCATAAATACTCAGAAATGGGTGATTCAACTTCCAATGCATAAATGGTAAACTTAAGGAAAAGAAAAAAAAATAAAAGAAACAGGCATTAGATAGGATATAGAGCCCATTACACAAATGTAGTTCACTAGTCACACACTACAAGGTTTTGTTTTAATAATTAGTAACTAAAAAAAGATCATGTTGCAGAAAGAAGAATGCAAAATAAGCTTCTGTGGCAGCACATTTTCATACACCAAGAAGGAAACATCAGATTGAACTAGTCAATCATTCATTTGGCAGTTCTTATACCTTTCAAAGGCTTTACTGCAGCTAGTTAATCCCGATTTAAGGTTGTTCCTTTTACCATTGCACATGGATTCCATGCAAGATCCATTGGAAAACTAGAGTCATCCTTAATATCATATGCTTCTCGTACTATTAGCATCAGCTTCTTGACCTTAATCCAGAAGCATTTAAGACAAAGCACCAATTGATCCAATGACTCAATCTTGAAGGTACAATGCAAAACTTGGAAAGCACTAACAGCAAGGGAGCAGTAGGGTAATCAACCCTTAAGGACAACCAGCCCATATAAGGCCATTGTACAACACCATAAGGAAGAACCAAACTCCAATCCAATTTTTGGAGTAAGCAACGATTTCAATGACCAAAGCCAGCAGTGAAATAGCAAGAAAGGCCTTTAAAAACTTATACAACCTCCCTTTGTGATTGTAATCTTCATCTGTTGCATCAGAATGGTCAATATGTTTCTTGACTAAAGCAAACTTTGCCAACAAACACATGGCTAGCCATGGAATACATCCTAGAGCTCTTTGTGGTTTGAGAAATGGAAGCCACGTAAACTACACATAGAACTTCTGCTGGTCCTGCTATAAGAATGAACTGGAATCATTGACTTAACTTCTACAAGGGTGACTATCACGCCTTCAAGAAGAAAAGGTTGGCCTCAATAGTTCAAAATGTATGCTATTGCATGCATGTTATCAGCCATAATCCTCGAGTACTTTTCACAATGTACAAGTCCTTGGATCACATCATCAGCACTTAATAGTTAAAAAAAGAACCTGAATCGATTAACTTGCTCATTTCAAAGAAGCGCTCTAGTTTATCGTGAAGAAAGAAACATCTGTAACCTAAAAAAAAAACAATTCTAATCGCCATTTTATGGTAATAATAAAGCAACAATGAATGTACTGATCGAACACAATTAACTAAAATCAGCAGTTAAATGTCTTGCTCCTGCATACCACATTCAATTGAACACTGAAAATCATACCGAAAGAATTGCGACTCGAGAAGCACATATATACAATATCAAAGACTAACTAATGAACAATCACTACCGAAAGACCATTAGCTTAGCATTGCATTGCAGCAAGAACCATCACTATAAAAGTATATATACCTTACGGATCCAAAAAAGAAATTTAGCTTGTGAAACAAAATAGTCAAATAATTCCATTAGTTCCAGCAGGGCTGCAAACGAGTCGAGTCGAGTCGAGTTTTGGCTTAATCGAGCCGAGCCTTAACTTATTTTTATTGAACTCGAACTCAAGCTCGAGCTCGACGAGCAGACAATTTAAAACTCTAGCTTCAGCTCGGCTCGAATAAAAAATAATTATTTTATTTTTAAAAAATTAAATAAAATAATATTTTTTCTTAATAAATAATAAAATATTAAGGATATATATGTAATTTTACTATTAAAATAAAAAATAAAATAAAAAATATATACACTATTAATATATATATATATATATATATATATATATATATACTCGAGCTCGCAAGCTAACGAGCTTAATATTTTGAGCTCGAGTTTGACTCGAGCCAGTTCGAGCTCGCGAGCGGCTTGATTCGTTTGCAACCCTAAGTCCCAATACGAAGCAGCCAACAATCCCTCATCTATTGATGTCTATGTACTTATATTTCACATTGTCAAGATTAACACTCGTTAGTAAAAGTGTTATGCTTAACATAGGTGCTCCCACAACTTAAAGGCATACTTCAAGTTCCAAACATAAACTTGCACACAACAACTTGTCAACTATGTTTTCAGAACCGGACCGGGTATCGACTCGGCTGAGGTCAGGGGTCAGGGGTCAATAGATTCGACCGGGGGTCGATAGGGGTCGAACCGGATGACGTCATAAATAAAAATTATTTAAAAATTAAAATATTATATATAAAATATCTAATAATATGTTAATATTAATAGAGGTATATTCATATATATTTGATGTTTCAAATATATTTAACAAGAAAATACAAAGAAATTAGAACAATCAAGTAGCAATTTATGTTATTTAATAAATATTAACAAGTTTAGAATTAAAATTATGAATTTAATTGAAAAATAACATCAAATTTTAGGACAATATTTATAAAGTATGAAATATTTGAGGTATATTAATAATTTTTAACAATTTAGGGGGCCAAAACATAATATTGAAAAGATTGAGTTTTTTTTTTTAAAAAAATGCCTAAATCCGG
The DNA here is from genome assembly GCF_003713205.1 of Coffea eugenioides. NCBI lineage: Eukaryota > Viridiplantae > Streptophyta > Magnoliopsida > Gentianales > Rubiaceae > Coffea > Coffea eugenioides. Next base: position 22,999,242 of record NC_040041.1, read on the forward strand.
TTTTTGACCGGTTTTGACCGGGCTTTAAATTTCCGGGTTTTTACCATGATTCGGACCGGACATTTGGCTGGTTCTCGATTCGACCGGTTCGACCGGCCGGTCCGGTCCGAGTTTCAAAACAGAGCTTGTCAAGGATTAACATGGGAAAACAAAGAATTAAACCACAAAAGGTCCATAAATGAAACGAAATAGAAAGCTAATGTGTGACCATTTTCTCCTCTAATTTTTATTTAGGTATTTTCTTCTCTACTTTAAGCAATTTTGTTCATGTAGAAATTGCCCAATTCCGTTATAGGCCACCACCCAAAGGGAATTTCACACAAAATCACCAAAAGTTTAAAAATATCAACAAATTCATTGGACATAGCTGAGAACTGTAGATGCCAAAGTTTGGAGCAATCAATGCTTACCAAGCCCATTAAATTCCAATAGTATTATTGGAAAAAAATTATATATTAAAAATAACATGTAAAAGATTTTGAATTCATCGTCTTAAATTCTCAAACTTTCAAATGTAAAAGGTTTTGAAATCATCATCTTCAATTTGCAAAATCTCCAAAACTAGAGAGATATTTTAGAGATTTTTTTTTCAAATAATAAAACCCAGTAAAGATTACGTGTAACCTCACCTTGTTGGGGTCGAAGAGATTGCCAGCCAATGAAGATGATGGTTCTCACCTGAATCATAGTCGCTCTTCAGCCTCTCTTCTTCTCTCTGCCGCTCAGTCCCGGCATCTCTATTGTTTGGGCGAGGCGACTTTGCCTCCTATTTCATTTTGTTTCAGTGGATGCGAGACAAGATACGCGTCCTTTCTAAATATGAAAATAACTTCATCAATGCACAAATGTAAGAAAACATTTTACTACCTAAGAAAACATTTTGACAAACTTATTAATTAGTTACCAAATACTGGAAAATCTGAAAAATGTTTTCTTGAAATTATTTTCATTTGAAACAAACAGACCCTTAAAAAGGAAGAATAGGTTGGTTGGTTTACAAATTTTGTCCGTTAATGCTTTCTTAAAATTTTAATTGCATACTTGGACGCAAAGCAGGAAGTGCAGAGGAGGGTTTGCAAGCAATTTAAGGGACTCTTTGACAAGAATCCTAGAGAAATTTTAGAAGCTGGAGTTTGTGATGATGTAACTAAATGAGTATTTCGAAAGATTTTGTCCCACATTGAAAAACCAAAGAGACTTCCCATTATTTTATAAAGCTTAGTTTTTTATTGGATTTGTGTTAGATTGGTAACTAGTGTGGTCTCACGCACATGAGAGGGAAGTTGAGTTGGGCTAATTCAATACAAATTGATGGATTTGCACCCCCCCCAATGCATGGGTTAAACATGACCCAAGATAGAGTTTTACTCTTCTTATATTTTACAAGATGTAACCTCACCAAGATAAGATCTTGTCTCATCTCATCTCTTAAACATTCCTTTCTTTTATATTACACAAACTCAGGCACTTTTTTTTTTTTTTTTTTAACAAAATTTATCTCTTATCCTCTTCAACGTATCTGAACCTTGTAAATATCTGCTGCTCCCACTTTAAAAAGTGCACTCAGAGTTTACAGTAGAAAGCTTCCTGCCAGTTCTGTTCCTCTTCTTCTTCTCATTTTCCCCCCTCTATTGGATTTACACAACATTTGTTAGTTTTGACCCTTCTTGTTTATAACAAGAAGAAGGTTTGTTTAATTTTGGGAAAATATTTCAACCTGCTGAAATAGTTTTTTAGAATAGTGTTATTAAGTACGACTCAAGCTTTATTTTTATTATGTTTACTTAACATTGTTTTGGCTATTTATACAACAACCTAAGAAACTATGGCCTCCAACAATGTTAACACCTCACAACCTGCATCCGCATCAGTTGCAGTCGCTCTATCATTGGCCAAGCCTTTTCCGGACATTTTCAAATTGAAGGTTTGCCAATGAAAACTTCAAAAAGTGGTAAGAACGGGTGCACTCTCTACTCGACATACATGGAGTGACCTATGTACTGACAGAAGCACAACCAGTTACAACTGTGGATATCAGCATACTGACACAACCAGCTACAACTGACACAAGAATTGTGACAATATGCCAATAAGGTATGTCAGCATACTATCTTACAAACACTTTCAAATGAATTGTTTGACGTGTATTGTAGCTGCAAGGAAGTTAAAACAATTTGAGAAGCTTTGATAACAAAGTTTACTGCCGAAAGCGCCACCAAACAAAAATTTGTTGTCGAAAAGTACAATCAATGGCAGATGACAGACGACAAAGAAATGAAAGTACAAATTATCACGGAGTACCAAATGCTACTCGAGAATTTGAAAATTGAAGACATAAACTTGCCCGAAAAGTTTGATGCTGGCATGCTGATTGAAAAGCTACCTGAATCGTGGACTGACTACAAACAGAAAAATTGCACCATTGATGAGCTCGCGAAACATATTTTGAATGAAGATTCCAATAGGAAAGAGTTAAGAGCTATCAAATCTAAGAAGATGACTCTCAAAACTAACCTGGTACAAAGCAACAATAAGAGGTACGCCAATAAGTCCCAAAATTACAAGCCCACTAATCCCAACAACTTTAAGAAGAAGAAAGACAATTGCTATGTTTGTGGGAAATTAGGACACCATGCTGCTCAGTGTAGGCACAAAAAGAAAGATGACAAAGCAAATACCAATCCTCCTAAGGTTAATTTATCCGAAAGGTGTGATATAATTGCTGCAATCATCTCTCAAGTCAACATTGCAGCCAATTTGATAGAATGGATAGTAGACTTAGGGCTACTCAGCACATATGTGCAAATCGAGAAACATTTTCCTCCTATACTCCAATAAAGAATGATAAAGAGGTGATCTACTTTGGAGACTCATGAATTGCTAAGTCCTTGGTAAGGGCAAAGTTATCTTAAAACTCATTTCAGAAAAAACTTTTACCCTCAATGATGTGTTGCATGTGCCAAATATTTGGATAAATCTGATTTCTATAGCATTGCTAAGAAAAGTTGGGGTGAAAATATTATTTGAATCTGACAAGATTTTAATAACAAAAAATAATGTATTTGTGGGTAAGAGCTATTGTAATCAGGAACTCTTTGTACTTAACATTTCAAATGTGATTAATGAAAATGCATCTTCTTTTGCTTATATTATTGATTCAATTTCTTTATGACATGCTAGATTATGACACGTTAATGTTAGCTACATAAAGAAAATGCAATTACTTGGGTTACTTTCTAGTGTTAATAATAACGACATGAAAAATGTGAAATATAGCATAAACTAAAATAACAAAGAAAAATTGTATAACTATCCAAAGAGAAACTGAATTATTAAATTTAATTCACACAGATTTAGGTGATTTAAAAAAACTATGACTAGAGGATGAAAAAGATATTATGTTATTTTTATAAATGATTATTCTAGATATAATAAACTTTATTTATTTAGAAATAAAGATGATACTTATAATAATAAGAAAATAAAAAAAATTAAGTCTTATAGAGAGGGTGAATACTTAGTTTTACATAAGTTTTGTGAACATGAAGGCATAATACATGAAATAACACCTCATTTTTCTCCAGAATCTAGCGGAGTAGCTGAAAGAAAAAATAGAACACTACAAAAAATGATGAATTCTGTGTTAGTTAGTTCACATGCTTCTGATAATCTATGGGGAAAAGCTATATTATCTGCATGTCATCTACAAAATAGGATTTCAAATAAAAAGACAGACAAAACATCTTATGAGGTATGAAAAAATTATAAATCAAATTTAAAATATTTAAAGGTATGGAAGTGTGACAGCCCCACCTCACCCTAAGGCGAACCAAAGGGTTCAGCGGACCGCCTGCCCAGCTCTCGCCAAGACTACGGAGTCGAATCACACAAATCCGATGTTACGCGAGATAGTTCCCAAAAGAAATGAACGATTGAAGACCGCCAAGCTTAAACATGGGGAAACGCTTTCATATATATACATGTCGCTAGGTTTACAATTCAAATGGAACCAGTGAAACGATATACATTTAAGGTTTGCTCATTCTCGAGGAGCTATACAAAAGAACAAAAGATTTTCTAACTAGCTCAACTCGCTTCTCAAAATCATGATTTCCAAAAGAGGTTCCTGTAAGGAAAACAAAGATAACGAGGAGGGGGGTGATCTTACGCCCAATGAGGTACCAAACATGTAGCAGAAAAATCAGGTATTTCACGTTATACAAACCAGATACACATGCTCGCTATAAAGTAAGACAGGTAAACACAAGAACTCAAATAGGAAGGATACAGGTGGCTCTCAGGAGCCAGCTTTCCAGCGCAGTACTTGACCCAAGTCGGTTGACACTCCGTCAACATATATAGAACCAACACGTCCGTAGATCCCACTTTACACCAAATTCCGTCCACCAAACACCCCTTTACCGGGCCCGCTCACCTCAACAGAAACAGAAAAGGTAATACTCGAGTATACCGGAATCAAGGGTCTCAATACCCAAAGATCCCAAAACAGACTACCGTGGTTCGTTATCTAATCGTCCAGGCCCGTGCCGGCCCGACTCGATTAACTTAGCCACAGGATTTGAGCTCATAGGTCACAGAAAGGTCGTTGGTTACAAGTTTCCAAACGATGTCCGAACAGATACAGATACAGATACAGATACAGATATCAGATACAGATACAGATTCAGATTGACACCAAAATTGGCATATGAACAGACAAGAGAACGAGTGTGATAAAGTACACCCTCGTCTCAAACAAATTAAACAGATTGCAGAGCAGAAATCAAGTTAAACAGCAATGGAGGGGAGTGGTATACTCACCGGTTCAAGTACAAATACCTCAAAAGTTTTCACTTCAGATTGGCTTTAATCGCCAAGAAACCCTAAAATAATCAAAGTAAAACCAATTGAAGGTTTCACATCCAGAATCGAGTAAACAAAATGCACATGTGAGGCTCGACTACTAGTCGTATGCCTCGCCAAATAATTACTAATGCAAGGGTACAAAACATGATTTTTGGGAACAAAAAGGTAACATGAAGACCTGGGTTCAACAACCCAAAAGCCCTTCATTTCTATCACAAGCCAATTCAAACTTAAAGGAACCAATCGGCCTAGAAAAATTGGACAGCACTTCCCCTAAATTTCTTACTTTTCCAGCCATCACGGCTTCATTATTTTCCTCAATCAACTCCCAAAGTCATACTCAATATACATTCATCACCACAGCCGTTCAATAGGCTCAAGGTTATCCAAGTACAAAAGTTAGTTAGGAAAATGACCGGAAATAAAAGTCAAGCCCTAGAATATTCCAATAAGCACAAGAAGAATCGATTACAAGTCATAAACCGATGCCAACACGATCACAATAGGGTTCCATAAGCATATATAAGCATTAGAGGAAACCAGAAAAATCCGGAAATGGAATTAGCTTTAGCCCTGAAAAAACAGTTTTTGACCTCATTTTACGGTAATGGCACCAATTTCACTACGATTATTGGATGAGGGTGCAAGACCCACCATTTCGAAGCTAAAAGACAGGGCTACAACATCACAGAAGGTCACTCAACCCAGTTTTGAGTGTAAACAGGTCAAAAATGCAAGATACTACATCAAAACGTAAAACAGATTCTCCAAAACGTATTCTAGTGGAAACATCATAACTCAGGCTCTCCAAATCCAAATCCAGAAATTCAAAAACCAGTTGAAAGCTAAGAAACAGGGCTAAATTTCATCAGAAGGCCTCAACAACCAATTCGGAAGCAATTCTAGCCAAAACAACCAATTACAGGCGCAATTCTTACATTCGGATAAAACCAGGACAACAAGGGTAATTTCGACTTTTCTCATTCTACACTACTCCGATTGACCTGAATTTTGTAGGCACCTCTAAAATGTCATTCCCTACAACTTTCATATTTTAAGCCAAGGCCAATTCGGCCTCTAACTAGGAGCTAAAAATTCGGGCAGAATGTTCCTTCACAAAACCTAATTTTCTGAAATTTCTTCCAAAACAGAAATTGATTGCAATTGTCCACTTTTTCCACCTTCTAGCTTCATTACATAACATTTCCAATCATCATACATGACCACACAATCATGCTTATATTAAAACAGAAAAATCTCCAAAAATAATAAAACTTCATCACTTCAACCACAAATCAAGAAATAATCCATAATATTGCATCTCATACCACCACTAATCATGATTTAGGCATCAATTAATGGAGGAGAGGGGTTCATCCACTACTCACCTTAGTAAAACAAGAGGGAGAGCAACTTGTCACCTTAGCTTCCCAAACAACTCCACCAAACAACTCACAAACACTAAGTGAAGAGGTTTTATGGAGTAAAACTAAAATTAAACAGTTAAAAGTGAAGATTAAGCAAGCTTGGAGCAAAGAAATTGGAGAGCTTTTCTTCCCTTATTGCTTGAAGGTGGCCGGCCATATGAAGCTTAGAAATGAAGATATTTTGGTCAATTTTTGAAGTTATTATGGTAAATGGTAAAATGTTGAATAGTAAGTCAAAACAAGATTTAATCATATGGTGACACATGTCACCTTCATTAAATGTATGCCTAACTTTTGTGTCTCTCTTACAACAATCCACTTGGCAACCTCTAGATATCTCATAACACCTGGTAAATTAATTCCAATATCCAAAACTTAACCTAGTTGGCCGAATTTTACCGAACTTTCCGCACTAGCGGGTCCCACGTCCAATATACGCTCTTAATTTCTCAAAAACTAACAGATACTAGAAAAATCATTTAAAAGCTATATTTACTCATAAAATTTATTTGCACAATTTTTCGAATAAAGAAAAGGTGGAAAAACGTATAATTAAAAGAAATTAAAACCTAGAAATTAAGAAAATTACGGGTCCTCACACTCTCTCCCCCTTAAAGAAATTTCGTCCTCGAAATTTTCTTATCAGCGGAATCCATCAAATCTAAGGTACCCAACGGATCATACCTTCTACGTCCTCAGACGAGTCAGGGACCTGATGATGCTTCAGGGAATATACTCGAGCCGGTACTTTCGCTCCAGTCCCTTCTCCTTTCGACTGTCCAGGGTTGGTCTTGGCTGGTTGCTGAGAGTTAGTCTTGGTTGGTGGCGGAGTCCCTCTCCGCTCGCGCAGGCGAGCTGGACAGTTAGCAATCCGATTTCAGCGCTTCCACAGCGCAAGCATTTTCCTTCTTTCTTCCAGCAATTAGTTTCAGTATGATTTGGCCCTCCACAATATCCACAGGAACCACGAGTAGCAGAGACTGATCCCCCCTGTGGAACACCACCTGTCACCCCCGGTAGCCGTACTTCCCCGTTTCCCTTTCGAACTTTAGGGATTGTACTATTATCCGCTTGTTCTGAGCTGCTCCCCGGAAAGTCCCTTTTTCTTGCTTGGAAGTTTCTAACTTGTAACCTTGCAGTTTCAACGCGCTGGGCCTTCTCCACCGCATCACTAAAGGCATTAAGTTGGGCTACCGCCAGATCCTTTTGAATTTCAACATTTAATCCCTGGATGAATCGCCTTATCCGTCTTTGTTCAGTTACAATCAGTTCGGGCGCAAACTTAGACAACCGAGTGAATTGACTCTCATACTCGGCTACGGTCTGAGTTCCTTGGCGAAGCCGAATAAATTCATCTTCCTTCTTTTCTTGGATTAGAGGAGGGAAAAACTTGGCATTAAATTCCCTCATAAAGTTCGCCCACGTCCTCGGGGTTTGTTCTCTTTCCCATTTCATTCGAATGACATTCCACCAGGAACGGGCGGCTCCCTCTAGTTGAAAGACAGCAAATGTTACCTGTCTCTCCTCGGTATAGTGTAAGGCTGCGAAAATATCGATCATCTTCTCCAGCCACTTCTCAGCTACGTCAGGATTAGGGCCTCCAAGAAATTTGGGTGGGGAGAACTTCTGAAATCTCTCAAGGGCTCTATCCTCGCCCTCTATGTGATTACCAGGATTCCCAGGGTTGGGGTTAGGGTTTTGACCTTGTTGGTGCACCACTTGGGCTAGCAAATCAGTCATTTGCTGCATGGCAACAGCTATTTGGACATTGGGGTCAACCCTAGGTTCAGGGTTTGGTTCATATGAGGTTTCTCCAGTGCGCCTCTCAGATATAGGTTGCCTAATTCCACGCCCGCGGCCCCGTCCACTACGAGTGCCTTCCATTGGTCTAATAAATCTAGGGTCGAAGCGGGAATATAATATTAAACATAGGTAGGCAAAAGCAAGTAGCAAAAGGTACGCACAGCTCAAAAGTATACATATATAACATAACTGTATCAAACAAGCCACACAGTAGCAATCAATTAGATACAAATCCATGAAAATAGCGGGGTTTTCCAAAAGTACTATAGACACGCTAGGTCACAAGTACAAGAATAACTAATGAAAAGCTTTTCCCCTCTAGGGCTCCGTCCTTAATCTACGAGACCAACACCATTGATATCTTAATCAAGGTTGATCATGCTTAACAACACCCAAACAGACTGCGCGAAGTTCCATCGAATCACATTGCTAGTTCGCCCAAGTCCTTTCTAACCTAGGCTCTCATCTCTTTCGTATCCGGGCGCAAGAATCCCATCTAAGATAATTCACAACTCGAGCGGGCCGGTCCCAAGCGTAAATCATCCATATTAACGATTCCTACCCGACATACATTCCTAACTTCCTCAAATCCCATGGAAATGATCCTTACACTTATGACATGCACAGTTCATCGCTTACGCTCAAACGAGCACATATTCCTTTTGACGCCTTCACGAAAGCAGGGCCATAACACCACTTGGCCCAAGCTCTCTCCGCGCAGAGACCACGCGAAGTGGCTCTGATACCACCTGTGACAGCCCCACCTCACCTTAAGGCGAACCAAAGTGTTCAGCGGACCGCCTGCCCAGCTCTCGTCAGGACTACGGAGTCGAATCACACAAATCAGATGTTACGCGAGATAGGACCCAAAAGAAATGAACGATTGAAGACTGCCAAGCTTAAACATGGGGAAAACGCTTTCATGTATATACATGTCGCTAGGTTTACAATTCAAATGGAACCAGTGAAACGAAATACATTTAAGGTTTGCTCATTCTCGAGGAGCTGTACAAAAGAACAAAAGATTTTATAACTAGCTCAACTCGCTTCTCAAAATCATGATTTCCAAAAGAGGTTCCTGTAAGGAAAACAAAGATAACGAGGAGGGGGGTGAGCTTACGCCCAATGAGGTACCAAACATGTAGCAGAAAAATCAGGTATTTCACGTTATACAAACCAGATACACATGCTCGCTATAAAGTAAGACAGGTAAACACAAGAACTCAAATAGGAAGGATACAGGTGGCTCTCAGGAGCCAGCTTTCCAGCGCAGTACTTGACCCAAGCCGGTTGACTCTCCGTCAACGTATATAGAACCAACACGTCCGTAGACCCCACTTTACACCAAATTCCGTCCACCAAACACCCATTTACCGGGCCCGCTCATCTCAACAGAAACAGAAAAGGTAATACTCGAGTATACCGGAATCGAGGGTCTCAATACCCAAAGATTCCAAAACAGACTACCGTGGTTCGTTATCTAATCGTCCAGGCCCTTGCCGGCCCGACTCGAATAACTTAGCCACAGGATTTGAGCTCATAGGTCACAGAAAGGTCGTTGGTTACAAGTTTCCAAACTACGTCCGAACAGATACAGATACAGATACAGATACAGATATCAGATATAGATACAGATTCATCCGGAAATGGAATTAGCTTTAGCCCTGAAAAAATAGTTTTTGACCTCATTTTGCGGAAATGGCACCAATTTCACTACGATTTTTGGATGAGGGTGCAAGATCCACCATTTCAAAGCTAAGAGACAGGGCTACAACATCACAGAAGGTCACTCAACCCAGTTTTGAGTGCAAACAGGTCAAAAATGCAAGATACTACATCAAAACGTAAGACAGATTCACCAAAACGTATTCTAGCGGAAACATCATAACTCAGGCTCTCCAAGTCCAAATCCAGAAATTCTAAAACCAGCTGAAAGCTAAGAAACAGGGCTAAATTTCATCAGAAGGCCTCAACAACCAATTCGGAAGCAATTCCAGCCAAAACAACCAATTACAGGCGCAATTCTTACATTCGGATAAAACCAGGACAGCAAGGGTAATTTCGACTTCTCTCATTCTACACTACTCCGATTGATCTGAAATTTGTAGGCACCTCTAAAATGTCATTCCCTACAACTTTCATGTTTTAAACCAAGGCCAATTCAGCCTCTAACTAGGAGCTAAAAATTCAGGCAGAATGTTCCTTCACAAAACCTAATTTTCAGAAATTTCTTCCAAAACAGAAATTGATTGCAATTGTCCACTTTTTCCACCTTCTAGCTTCATTACATAACATTTCCAATCATCATACATGACCACACAATCATGCTTATATTAAAACAGAAAAATCCCCAAAAATAATGAAACTTCATCACTTCAACCACAAATCAAGAAATAATCCATAATATTGCATCCCATACCACCACTAATCATGATTTAGGCATCAATTAAGGGAGGAGATGGGTTCATCCACTACTCACCTTAGTAAAACAAGAGGGAGAGCAACTTGTCACCTTAGCTTCCCAAACAACTCCACCAAACAACTCACAAACACTAAGTGAAGAGGTTTTATGGAGTAAAACTAAAATTAAACGGTTAAAAGTGAAGATTAAGCAAGCTTGGAGCAAAGAAATTGGAGAGCTTTTCTTCCCTTATTGCTTGAAGGTGGCCGGCCATATGAAGCTTAGAAATGAAGATATTTTGGTCAATTTTTGAAGTTATTATGGTAAATGGTAAAAGGTTGATTAGTAAGTCAAAACAAGATTTAATCATATGGTGACACATGTCACCTTCATTAAATGTATGCCTAACTTTTGTGTCTCTCTTACAACAATCCACTTGGCAACCTCTCGATATCTCATAACACCTGGTAAATTAATTCCAATATCCAAAACTTAACCTAGTTGGCCGAATTTTACCGAACTTTTCGCACTAGCGGGTCCCACGTCCAATATACGCTCTTAATTTCTCAAAAACTAACCGATACTAGAAAAATCATTTAAAAACTATATTTATTCATAAAATTTATTTGCACAATTTTTCGAATAAAGAAAAGGTGGAAAAACGTATAATTAAAAGAAATTAAAACCTAGAAATTAGGAAAATTACGGGTCCTCACACTCTCTCCCACTTATAGAAATTTCGTCCTCGAAATTTTCTTATCAGCGGACTCCATCAAATCTAAGGTACCCAACGGATCGTACCTTCTACGTCCTCAGACGAGACAGGGACCTGATGATGCTCCAGGGAATATACTCGAGCCGGTACTTTCGCTCCAGTCCCTTCACCTTTCGACTGTCCAGGGTTGGTCTTGGCTGGTTGCTGAGAGTTAGTATTGGTTGGTGGCGGAGTCCCTCTCCGCTCGCGCAGGCGAGCTGGACAGTTAGCAATCCGATGTTCAGCGCTTCCACAGCGCAAGCATTTTCCTTCTTTCTTCCAGCAATTGGTTTCAGTATGATTTGGCCCTCCACAATATCCACAGGAACCACGAGTAGCAGAGACTGATCCCCCCTGTGGAACACCACCTGTTACCCCCGGTAGCCGTACTTCCCCGTTTCCCTTTCGAACTTTAGGGATTGTACTATTATCCGCTTGTTCTGAGCTGCTCCCCGGAAAGCCCCTTTTTCTTGCTTGGAAGTTTCTAACTTGTAACCTTACAGTTTCAACGCGCTGGGCCTTCTCCACCGCATCACTAAAGGCATTAAGTTGGGCTACAGCCAGATCCTTTTGAATTTCAACATTTAATCCCTGGATGAATCGCCTTATCCGTCTTTGTTCAGTTACAATCAGTTCGGGCGCAAACTTAGACAACCGAGTGAATTGACTCTCATACTCGGCTACGGTCTGAGTTCCTTGGCGAAGCCGAATAAATTCATCTTCCTTCTTTTCTTGGATTAGAGGAGGGAAAAACTTGGCATTAAATTCCCTCATAAAGTTCGCCCACGTCCTCGGGGTTTGTTCTCTTTCCCATTTCATTCGAATGACATTCCACCAGGAATGGGCGGCTCCCTCTAGTTGAAAGACAGCAAATGTTACCTGTCCCTCCTCGGTATAGTGTAAGGCAGCGAAAATATCGATCATCTTCTCCAGCCACTTCTCAGTTACGTCAGGATCAGGGCCTCCAAGAAATTTGGGTGGGGAGAACTTCTGAAATCTCTCAAGAGCTCTATCCTCGCCCTCTATGTGATTACCAGGATTCCCAGGGTTGGGGTTAGGGTTTTGACCTTGTTGGTGCACCCCTTGGGCTAGCAAATCAGTCATTTGCTGCATGGCAACAGCTATTTGGACATTGGGGTCAACCCTAGGTTCAGGGTTTGGTTCATATGAGGTTTCTCCAGTGCGCCTCTCAGATATAGGTTGCCTAATTCCACGCCCGCGGCCCCGTCCACTACGACTGCCTTCCATTGGTCTAATAAATCTAGGGTCGAAGCGGGAATATAATATTAAACATAGGTAGGCAAAAGCAAGTAGCAAAAGGTACGCACAGATCAAAAGTATACATATATAACATAACTGTATCAAACAAGCCACACAGTAGCAATCAATTAGATACAAATCCATGAAAATAGCGGGGTTATCCAAAAGTACTATAGACACGCTAGGTCACAAGTACAAGAATAACTAACGAAAAGCTTTTCCCCTCTAGGTCTCCGTCCTTAATCTACGAGACCAACACCATTGATATCTTAATCAAGGTTGATCATGCTTAACAACACCCGAACAGACTGCGCGAAGTTCCATCGAATCACATTGCTAGTTCGCCCAAGTCCTTTCTAACCTAGGCTCTCATCTCTTTCGTATCCGGGCGCAAGAATCCCATCTAAGATAATTCACAACTCGAGCGGGCCGGTCCCAAGCGTAAATCATCCATATTAACGATTCCTACCCGACATACATTCCTAACTTCCTCAAATCCCATGGAAATGATCCTTACACTTATGACATGCACAGTTCATCGCTTACGCTCAAACGAGCACATATTCCTTTTGACGCCTTCACGAAAGCAGGGCCATAACACCACTTGGCCCAAGCTCTCTCCGCGCAGAGACCACGCGAAGTGGCTCTGATACCACCTGTGACAGCCCCACCTCACCTTAAGGCGAACCAAAGTGTTCAGCGGACCGCCTGCCCAGCTCTCGTCAGGACTACGGAGTCGAATCACACAAATCAGATGTTACGCGAGATAGGACCCAAAAGAAATGAACGATTGAAGACTGCCAAGCTTAAACATGGGGAAAACGCTTTCATGTATATACATGTCGCTAGGTTTACAATTCAAATGGAACCAGTGAAACGAAATACATTTAAGTTGCTCATTCTCGAGGAGCTTACAAAAGAACAAAAATTTTCTAAACTAGCCTCAACTCGCTTCTCAAAATCATGATTTCCAAAAGAGGTCGTTAAGGAATAATAAAGATAACGCAGGAGGGAGCTTACGCCCAATGATGGGTACCAAAACATGTACAGAAAAAAATCATGTATTCACGTTATACAAACCAAACACATGCTCGCTTATAAAGTAAGACATGGTAAACACAAGAACTCAAATAGGAAGGATACAGTGGCTCTCAGGAGCCAACTTCAGCGCTTATACGACCCAAGCCGGTTTGACTCTCGTCACGTAATAGAACCAACACGTCCTAGACCCCACTTTACACAAATTCCGTTCCACCAAACACCCTTTACGGGCTCCGCTCATCTCAACAAAAAAAAAGAATACTCGAGGTATACCGAATCGAGTCTCAATACCCCAAAGATCCCAAAAACAAGGACTACCTGGCTATCTAATCGTCATGCCCTTCCGCCCGACTCGAATAACTTAGCACAGGATTTGAGCTCATAGGTCACAAAAGTCGTTGGTACAAGTTTCCAAACTACGTCCGAAGATACAGAGTAAATACAGATACAGATATCATATAGATACAGATTCAAGATTGACACCAAAAATTGCATATGAGCAACAAGAGAAGAGTGTATAAGTACACCCTCGTCTCAAACAATTAACAATTGCAGACAATGGAGGGATGGTTACCACTCACCGGTCAAGTACAGATACCTCAAAAGTTTTCACTTCGGATGGCTTTAATCCGGCCAAGAAACCCTAAAATAATCAAAGTAAAACAATTGAAGTTCACATCCAGAATCGAGTAAACCAAAATGCACATGTGAGACTCGGACTACTAGTCGTATGCCTCGCCAAATTAATTTCTAAATGCAAGGGTACAAAACATATTTTGGGAACAAAAAGAGTAAACATGAAGAACCTGGTTTCAACAAACCCAAAAAACCCTTAATGTCTATCACAAGCAATTCAAACTAAAGGAACAATCGCTAGAAAAAATTGACAGGCACTTCCCTAAATTTCTTACTTTCCACCATCACGCTTCATATTTCCTCAATCAACTCCCAAGTCATACTCAATATACATTCATCACCACACCGTTCAATAGGCTCAAGTTATCCAAGTACAAAAGTAGTTAGGAAAATGACCGGAAATAAAAGTCAAGCCCCATAGAATATTCCATAAGCACAAAAGAGACTCGATTACAATGTCATTAAAATCATGCCAACACGATCACAATAGGTTCCATAAGCATATATAAGCATTAGAGAAACCAGAAAAATCCGGGTAAATGGAATTAGCTTTAGCCTGAAAAAATATTTTTGACCTCATTCGTAATGGCACCAATTTCACACGATTTTTGATGATGCAAGATCCACCATTCGAAGCTAAGAGACAGGAGCTACCAACATCACAAAGTCACTCACCCAGTTTTGATGCAAACAGTCAAAAATGCAAATACTACATCAAAACGTAAACAGATTCACCAAAAACTATTCTAGCGGAAACTCATAAACTCAGGCTCTCCAAGCCAAAATCCAGAAATTCTAAAAACCAGCCTGAAGCTAAGGAAACAGGGCAAATTTTCATCAGGAAGCCTCAACAACCAATTCGAGCATTCCAGCCAAAACAAGCCAATTACAAGCGCAATTCTTACATCGTAAAAAACCAGGACACAACGTAATTTCGACTTCTCTCATCTACACTTACTCGATTGATCTAAAATTGTAGCACCTCTAAATGTCATTCCCTACAACTTTCACTGTTTTAAACCAATTCCAATCAAGGCTCTAACTAGAGCTAAAAAATTCAGGCAGGAACGTTCCTTCACAAAAACCTAATTTTCTAAATTTCTTCCAAAACAGAAATTGATTGCAATTGTCCACTTTTTCCACCTTCTAGCTTCAATACATAACATTTCCAATCATCATACATGACCACACAATCATGCTTATATTAAAACAGAAAAATCCCCAAAAATAATGAAACTTCATCACTTCAACCACAAATCAAGAAATAATCCATAATATTGCATCCCATACCACCACTAATCATGATTTAGGCATCAATTAAGGGAGGAGATGGGTTCATCCACTACTCACCTTAGTAAAACAAGAGGGAGAGCAACTTGTCACCTTAGCTTCCTAAACAACTCCACCAAACAACTCACAAACACTAAGTGAAGAGGTTTTATGGAGTAAAACTAAAATTAAACGGTTAAAAGTGAAGATTAAGCAAGCTTGGAGCAAAGAAATTGGAGAGCTTTTCTTCCCTTATTGCTTGAAGGTGGCCGGCCATATGAAGCTTAGAAATGAAGATATTTTGGTCAATTTTTGAAGTTATTATGGTAAATGGTAAAAGGTTGATTAGTAAGTCAAAACAAGATTTAATCATATGGTGACACATGTCACCTTCATTAAATGTATGCCTAACTTTTGTGTCTCTCTTACAACAATCCACTTGGCAACCTCTCGATATCTCATAACACCTGGTAAATTAATTCCAATATCCAAAACTTAACCTAGTTGGCCGAATTTTACCGAACTTTTCGCACTAGCGGGTCCCACGTCCAATATACGCTCTTAATTTCTCAAAAACTAACCGATACTAGAAAAATCATTTAAAAACTATATTTATTCATAAAATTTATTTGCACAATTTTTCGAATAAAGAAAAGGTGGAAAAACGTATAATTAAAAGAAATTAAAACCTAGAAATTAGGAAAATTACGGGTCCTCACACTCTCTCCCACTTATAGAAATTTCGTCCTCGAAATTTTCTTATCAGCGGACTCCATCAAATCTAAGGTACCCAACGGATCGTACCTTCTACGTCCTCAGACGAGACAGGGACCTGATGATGCTCCAGGGAATATACTCGAGCCGGTACTTTCGCTCCAGTCCCTTCACCTTTCGACTGTCCAGGGTTGGTCTTGGCTGGTTGCTGAGAGTTAGTATTGGTTGGTGGCGGAGTCCCTCTCCGCTCGCGCAGGCGAGCTGGACAGTTAGCAATCCGATGTTCAGCGCTTCCACAGCGCAAGCATTTTCCTTCTTTCTTCCAGCAATTGGTTTCAGTATGATTTGGCCCTCCACAATATCCACAGGAACCACGAGTAGCAGAGACTGATCCCCCCTGTGGAACACCACCTGTTACCCCCGGTAGCCGTACTTCCCCGTTTCCCTTTCGAACTTTAGGGATTGTACTATTATCCGCTTGTTCTGAGCTGCTCCCCGGAAAGCCCCTTTTTCTTGCTTGGAAGTTTCTAACTTGTAACCTTACAGTTTCAACGCGCTGGGCCTTCTCCACCGCATCACTAAAGGCATTAAGTTGGGCTACAGCCAGATCCTTTTGAATTTCAACATTTAATCCCTGGATGAATCGCCTTATCCGTCTTTGTTCAGTTACAATCAGTTCGGGCGCAAACTTAGACAACCGAGTGAATTGACTCTCATACTCGGCTACGGTCTGAGTTCCTTGGCGAAGCCGAATAAATTCATCTTCCTTCTTTTCTTGGATTAGAGGAGGGAAAAACTTGGCATTAAATTCCCTCATAAAGTTCGCCCACGTCCTCGGGGTTTGTTCTCTTTCCCATTTCATTCGAATGACATTCCACCAGGAACGGGCGGCTCCCTCTAGTTGAAAGACAGCAAATGTTACCTGTCCCTCCTCGGTATAGTGTAAGGCAGCGAAAATATCGATCATCTTCTCCAGCCACTTCTCAGTTACGTCAGGATCAGGGCCTCCAAGAAATTTGGGTGGGGAGAACTTCTGAAATCTCTCAAGAGCTCTATCCTCGCCCTCTATGTGATTACCAGGATTCCCAGGGTTGGGGTTAGGGTTTTGACCTTGTTGGTGCACCACTTGGGCTAGCAAATCAGTCATTTGCTGCATGGCAACAGCTATTTGGACATTGGGGTCAACCCTAGGTTCAGGGTTTGGTTCATATGAGGTTTCTCCAGTGCGCCTCTCAGATATAGGTTGCCTAATTCCATTCCCGCGGCCCCGTCCACTACGAGTGCCTTCCATTGGTCTAATAAATCTAGGGTCGAAGCGGGAATATAATATTAAACATAGGTAGGCAAAAGCAAGTAGCAAAAGGTACGCACAGATCAAAAGTATACATATATAACATAACTGTATCAAACAAGCCACACAGTAGCAATCAATTAGATACAAATCCATGAAAATAGCGGGGTTATCCAAAAGTACTATAGACACGCTAGGTCACAAGTACAAGAATAACTAACGAAAAGCTTTTCCCCTCTAGGGCTCCGTCCTTAATCTACGAGACCAACACCATTGATATCTTAATCAAGGTTGATCATGCTTAACAACACCCGAACAGACTGCGCGAAGTTCCATCGAATCACATTGCTAGTTCGCCCAAGTCCTTTCTAACCTAGGCTCTCATCTCTTTTGTATCCGGGCGCAAGAATCCCATCTAAGATAATTCACAACTCGAGCCGGCCGGTCCCAAGCGTAAATCATCCATATTAAAGATTCCTACCCGACATACATTCCTAACTTCCTCAAATCCCATGGTAATGATCCTTACACTTATGACATGCACAGTTCATCGCTTACGCTCAAACAAGCACATATTCCTTTTGACGCCTTCACGAAAGCAGGGCCATAACACCACTTGGCCCAAGCTCTCTCCGCGCAGAGACCACGCGAAGTGGCTCTGATACCACCTGTGACAGCCCCACCTCACCCTAAGGCGAACCAAAGTGTTCAGCGGACCGCCTGCCCAGCTCTCGCCAGGACTACGGAGTCGAATCACACAAATCAGATGTTACGCGAGATAGGACCCAAAAGAAATGAACGATTGAAGACCGTCAAGCTTAAACATGGGGAAAACGCTTTCATGTATATACATGTCGCTAGGTTTACAATTCAAATGGAACCAGTGAAACGAAATACATTTAAGGTTTGCTCATTCTCGAGGAGCTGTACAAAAGAACAAAAGATTTTCTAACTAGCTCAACTCGCTTCTCAAAATCATGATTTCCAAAAGAGGTTCCTGTAAGGAAAATAAAGATAACGAGGAGGGGGGTGAGCTTACGCCCAATGAGGTACCAAACATGTAGCAGAAAAATCAGGTATTTCACGTTATACAAACCAGATACACATGCTCGCTATAAAGTAAGACAGGTAAACACAAGAACTCAAATAGGAAGGATACAGGTGGCTCTCAGGAGCCAGCTTTCCAGCGCAGTACTTGACCCAAGCCGGTTGACTCTCCGTCAACGTATATAGAACCAACACGTCCGTAGACCCCACTTTACACCAAATTCCGTCCACCAAACACCCCTTTACCGGGCCCGCTCATCTCAACAGAAACAGAAAAGGTAATACTCGAGTATACCGGAATCGAGGGTCTCAATACCCAAAGATCCCAAAACAGACTACCGTGGTTCGTTATCTAATCGTCCAGGCCCTTGCCGGCCCGACTCGAATAACTTAGCCACAGGATTTGAGCTCATAGGTCACAGAAAGGTCGTTGGTTACAAGTTTCCAAACTACGTCCGAACAGATACAGATACAGATACAGATACAGATATCAGATATAGATACAGATTCAGATTGACACCAAAATTGGCATATGAGCAGACAAGAGAACGAGTGTGATAAAGTACACCCTCGTCTCAAACAAATTAAACAGATTGCAGAGCAATGGAGGGGAGTGGTACACTCACCGGTTCAAGTACAGATACCTCAAAAGTTTTCACTTCGGATTGGCTTTAATCGCCAAGAAACCCTAAAATAATCAAAGTAAAACCAATTGAAGGTTTCACATCCAGAATCGAGTAAACAAAATGCACATGTGAGGCTCGACTACTAGTCGTATGCCTCGCCAAATAATTACTAATGCAAGGGTACAAAACATGATTTTTGGGAACAAAAAGGTAACATGAAGACCTGGGTTCAACAACCCAAAAGCCCTTAATTTCTATCACAAGCCAATTCAAACTTAAAGGAACCAATCGGCCTAGAAAAATTGGACAGCACTTCCCCTAAATTTCTTACTTTTCCAGCCATCACGGCTTCATTATTTTCCTCAATCAACTCCCAAAGTCATACTCAATATACATTCATCACCACAGCCGTTCAATAGGCTCAAGGTTATCCAAGTACAAAAGTTAGTTAGGAAAATGACCGGAAATAAAAGTCAAGCCCTAGAATATTCCAATAAGCACAAGAAGACTCGATTACAAGTCATAAATCGATGCCAACACGATCACAATAGGGTTCCATAAGCATATATAAGCATTAGAGGAAACCAGAAAAATCCGGAAATGGAATTAGCTTTAGCCCTGAAAAAATAGTTTTTGACCTCATTTTGCGGTAATGGCACCAATTTCACTAAGATTTTTGGATGAGGGTGCAAGATCCACCATTTTGAAGCTAAAAGACAGGGCTACAACATCACAGAAGGTCACTCAACCCAGTTTTGAGTGCAAACAGGTCAAAAATGCAAGATACTACATCAAAACGTAAGACAGATTCACCAAAACGTATTCTAGAGGAAACATCATAACTCAGGCTCTCCAAGTCCAAATCCAGAAATTCTAAAACCAGCTGAAAGCTAAGAAACAGGGCTAAATTTCATCAGAAGGCCTCAACAACCAATTCGGAAGCAATTCCAGCCAAAACAACCAATTACAGGCGCAATTCTTACATTCGGATAAAACCAGGACAGCAACGGTAATTTCGACTTCTCTCATTCTACACTACTCCGATTGATCTGAAATTTTGTAGGCACCTCTAAAATGTCATTCCCTACAACTTTCATGTTTTAAACCAAGGCCAATTCGGCCTCTAACTAGGAGCTAAAAATTCGGGCAGAATGTTCCTTCACAAAACCTAATTTTCTGAAATTTCTTCGAAAACAGAAATTGATTGCAATTGTCCACTTTTTCCACCTTCTAGCTTCATTACATAACATTCCAAATCATCATACATGACCACACAATCATGCTTATATTAAAACAGAAAAATCTCCAAAAATAATAAAACTTCATCACTTCAACCACAAATCAAGAAATAATCCATAATATTGCATCTCATACCACCACTAATCATGATTTAGGCATCAATTAATGGAGGAGAGGGGTTCATCCACTACTCACCTTAGTAAAACAAGAGGGAGAGCAACTTGTCACCTTAGCTTCCCAAACAACTCCACCAAACAACTCACAAACACTAAGTGAAGAGGTTTTATGGAGTAAAACTAAAATTAAACAGTTAAAAGTGAAGATTAAGCAAGCTTGGAGCAAAGAAATTGGAGAGCTTTTCTTCCCTTATTGCTTGAAGGTGGCCGGCCATATGAAGCTTAGAAATGAAGATATTTTGGTCAATTTTTGAAGTTATTATGGTAAATGGTAAAAGGTTGAATAGTAAGTCAAAACAAGATTTAATCATATGGTGACACATGTCACCTTCATTAAATGTATGACTAACTTTTGTGTCTCTCTTACAACAATCCACTTGGCAACCTCTAGATATCTCATAACACCTGGTAAATTAATTTCAATATCCAAAACTTAACCTAGTTGGCCGAATTTTACCGAACTTTCCGCACTAGCGGGTCCCAAGTCCAATATACGCTCTTAATTTCTCAAAAACTAACAGATACTAGAAAAATCATTTAAAAGCTATATTTACTCATAAAATTTATTTGCACAATTTTTCGAATAAAGAAAAGGTGGAAAAACGTATAATTAAAAGAAATTAAAACCTAGAAATTAAGAAAATTACGGGTCCTCACACTCTCTCCCCCTTAAAGAAATTTCGTCCTCGAAATTTTCTTATCAGCGGAATCCATCAAATCTAAGGTACCCAACGGATCGTACCTTCTACGTCCTCAGACGAGTCAGGGACCTGATGATGCTCCAGGGAATATACTCGAGCCGGTACTTTCGCTCCAGTCCCTTCTCCTTTCGACTGTCCAGGGTTGGTCTTGGCTGGTTGCTGAGAGTTAGTCTTGGTTGGTGGCGGAGTCCCTCTCCGCTCGCGCAGGCGAGCTGGACAGTTAGCAATCCGATGTTCAGCGCTTCCACAGCGCAAGCATTTTCCTTCTTTCTTCCAGCAATTGGTTTCAGTATGATTTGGCCCTCCACAATATCCACAGGAACCACGAGTAGCAGAGACTGATCCCCCCTGTGGAACACCACCTGTTACCCCCGGTAGCCGTACTTCCCCGTTTCCCTTTCGAACTTTAGGGATTGTACTATTATCCGCTTGTTCTGAGCTGCTCCCCGGAAAGCCCCTTTTTCTTGCTTGGAAGTTTCTAACTTGTAACCTTACAGTTTCAACGCGCTGGGCCTTCTTCACCGCATCACTAAAGGCATTAAGTTGGGCTACAGCCAGATCCTTTTGAATTTCAACATTTAATCCCTGGATGAATCGCCTTATCCGTCTTTGTTCAGTTACAATCAGTTCGGGCGCAAACTTAGACAACCGAGTGAATTGACTCTCATACTCGGCTACGGTCTGAGTTCCTTGGCGAAGCCGAATAAATTCATCTTCCTTCTTTTCTTGGATTAGAGGAGGGAAAAACTTGGCATTAAATTCCCTCATAAAGTTCGCCCACGTCCTCGGGGTTTGTTCTCTTTCCCATTTCATTCGAATGACATTCCACCAGGAACGGGCGGCTCCCTCTAGTTGAAAGACAGCAAATGTTACCTGTCCCTCCTCGGTATAGTGTAAGGCAGCGAAAATATCGATCATCTTCTCCAACCACTTCTCAGCTACGTCAGGATCAAGGCCTCCAAGAAATTTGGGTGGAGAGAACTTCTGAAATCTCTCAAGGGCTCTATCCTCGCCCTCTATGTGATTACCAGGATTCCCAGGGTTGGGGTTAGGGTTTTGACCTTGTTGGTGCACCACTTGGGCTAGCAAATCAGTCATTTGCTGCATGGCAGCAGCTATTTGGACATTGGGGTCAACCCTAGGTTCAGGGTTTGGTTCATATGAGGTTTCTCCAGTGCGCCTCTCAGATATAGGTTGCCTAATTCCACGCCCGCGGCCCCGTCCACTACGAGTGCCTTCCATTGGTCTAATAAATCTAGGGTCGAAGCGGGAATATAATATTAAACATAGGTAGGCAAAAGCAAGTAGCAAAAGGTATGCACAGATCAAAAGTATACATGTATAACATAACTGTATCAAACAAGCCACACAGTAGCAATCAATTAGATACAAATCCATGAAAATAGCGGGGTTATCCAAAAGTACTATAGACACACTAGGTCACAAGTACAAGAATAACTAACGAAAAGCTTTTC
Source organism: Coffea eugenioides (assembly GCF_003713205.1). NCBI lineage: Eukaryota > Viridiplantae > Streptophyta > Magnoliopsida > Gentianales > Rubiaceae > Coffea > Coffea eugenioides. Next base: position 23,021,968 of record NC_040041.1, read on the forward strand.
CCCTCTAGGGCTCCGTCCTTAATCTACGAGACCAACACCATTGATATCTTAATCAAGGTTGATCATGCTTAACAACACCCGAACAGACTGCGCGAAGTTCCATCGAATCACATTGCTAGTTCGCCCAAGTCCTTTCTAACCTAGGCTCTCATCTCTTTTGTATCCGGGCGCAAGAATCCCATCTAAGATAATTCACAACTCGAGCCGGCCGGTCCCAAGCGTAAATCATCCATATTAAAGATTCCTACCCGACATACATTCCTAACTTCCTCAAATCCCATGGTAATGATCCTTACACTTATGACATGCACAGTTCATCGCTTACGCTCAAACAAGCACATATTCCTTTTGACGCCTTCACGAAAGCAGGGCCATAACACCACTTGGCCCAAACTCTCTCCGCGCAGAGACCACGCGAAGTGGCTCTGATACCACCTGTGACAGCCCCACCTCACCCTAAGGCGAACCAAAGTGTTCAGCGGACCGCCTGCCCAGCTCTCGCCAGGACTACGGAGTCGAATCACACAAATCAGATGTTACGCGAGATAGGACCCAAAAGAAATGAACGATTGAAGACCGCCAAGCTTAAACATGGGGAAAACGCTTTCATGTATATACATGTCGCTAGGTTTACAATTCAAATGGAACCAGTGAAACGAAATACATTTAAGATTTGCTCATTCTCGAGGAGCTGTACAAAAGAACAAAAGATTTTCTAACTAGCTCAACTCGCTTCTCAAAATCATGATTTCCAAAAGAGGTTCCTGTAAGGAAAATAAAGATAACGAGGAGGGGGGTGAGCTTACGCCCAATGAGGTACCAAACATGTAGCAGAAAAATCAGGTATTTCACGTTATACAAACCAGATACACATGCTCGCTATAAAGTAAGACAGGTAAACACAAGAACTCAAATAGGAAGGATACAGGTGGCTCTCAGGAGCCAGCTTTCCAGCGCAGTACTTGATCCAAGCCGGTTGACTCTCCGTCAACGTATATAGAACCAACACGTCTGTAGACCCCACTTTACACCAAATTCCGTCCATCAAACACCCCTTTACCGGGCCCGCTCACCTTAACAGAAACAGAAATGGTAATACTCGAGTATACCCGGAATCAAGGGTCTCAATACCCAAAGATCCCAAAACAGACTACCGTGGTTCGTTATCTAATCGTCCAGGCCCTTGCCGGCCCGACTCGAATAACTTAGCCACAGGATTTGAGCCATAGGTCACAGAAAGGTCGTTGGTTATAAGTTTCCAAACGACGTCCGAACAGATACAGATACAGATATTAGATACAGATACAGATTCAGATTGACACCAAAATTGGCATATGAACAGACAAGAGAACGAGTGTGATAAAGTACACCCTCGTCTCAAACAAATTAAACAGATTGCAGAGCAGAAATCAAGTTAAACAGCAATGGAGGGGAGTGGTACACTCACCGGTTCAAGTACAGATACCTCAAAAGTTTTCACTTCGGATTGGCTTTAATCGCCAAGAAACCCTAAAATAATCAAAGTAAACCAATTGAAGGTTTCACATCCAGAATCGAGTAAACAAAATGCACATGTGAGGCTCGACTACTAGTCGTATGCCTCGCCAAATAATTACTAATGCAAGGGTACAAAACATGATTTTTGGGAACAAAAAGGTAACATGAAGACCTGGGTTCAACAACCCAAAAGCCCTTAATTTCTATCACAAGCCAATTCAAACTTAAAGGAACCAATCGGCCTAGAAAAATTGGACAGCACTTCCCCTAAATTTCTTACTTTTCCAGCCATCACGGCTTCATTATTTTCCTCAATCAACTCCCAAAGTCATACTCAATATACATTCATCACCACAGCCGTTCAATAGTCTCAAGGTTATCCAAGTACAAAAGTTAGTTAGGAAAATGACCGGAAATAAAAGTCAAGCCCTAGAATATTCCAATAAGCACAAGAAGACTCGATTACAAGTCATAAATCGATGCCAACACGATCACAATAGGGTTCCATAAGCATATATAAGCATTAGAGGAAACCAGAAAAATCCGGAAATGGAATTAGCTTTAGCCCTGAAAAAATAGTTTTTGACCTCATTTTGCGGTAATGGCACCAATTTCACTACGATTTTTGGATGAGGGTGCAAGATCCACCATTTTGAAGCTAAAAGACAGGGCTACAACATCACAGAAGGTCACTCAACCCAGTTTTGAGTGCAAACAGGTCAAAAATGCAAGATACTACATCAAAACGTAAGACAGATTCACCAAAACGTATTCTAGCGGAAACATCATAACTCAGGCTCTCCAAGTCCAAATCCAGAAATTCTAAAACCAGCTGAAAGCTAAGAAACAGGGCTAAATTTCATCAGAAGGCCTCAACAACCAATTCGGAAGAAATTCCAGCCAAAACAACCAATTACAGGCGCAATTCTTACATTCGGATAAAACCAGGACAGCAACGGTAATTTCGACTTGTCTCATTCTACACTACTCCGATTGATCTGAAATTTTGTAGGCACCTCTAAAATGTCATTCCCTACAACTTTCATGTTTTAAACCAAGGCCAATTCGGCCTCTAACTAGGAGCTAAAAATTCGGGCAGAATGTTCCTTCACAAAACCTAATTTTCTGAAATTTCTTCGAAAACAGAAATTGATTGCAATTGTCCACTTTTTCCACCTTCTAGCTTCATTACATAACATTCCAAATCATCATACATGACCACACAATCATGCTTATATTAAAACAGAAAAATCTCCAAAAATAATAAAACTTCATCACTTCAACCACAAATCAAGAAATAATCCATAATATTGCATCTCATACCACCACTAATCATGATTTAGGCATCAAGTAATGGAGGAGAGGGGTTCATCCACTACTCACCTTAGTAAAACAAGAGGGAGAGCAACTTGTCACCTTAGCTTCCCAAACAACTCCACCAAACAACTCACAAACACTAAGTGAAGAGGTTTTATGGAGTAAAACTAAAATTAAACGGTTAAAAGTGAAGATTAAGCAAGGTTGGAGCAAAGAAATTGGAGAGCTTTTCTTCCCTTATTGCTTGAAGGTGGCCGGCCATATGAAGCTTAGAAATGAAGATATTTTGGTCAATTTTTGAAGTTATTATGGTAAATGGTAAAAGGTTGAATAGTAAGTCAAAACAAGATTTAATCATATGGTGACACATGTCACCTTCATTAAATGTATGACTAACTTTTGTGTCTCTCTTACAACAATCCACTTGGCAACCTCTAGATATCTCATAACACCTGGTAAATTAATTTCAATATCCAAAACTTAACCTAGTTGGCCGAATTTTACCGAACTTTCCGCACTAGCGGGTCCCAAGTCCAATATACGCTCTTAATTTCTCAAAAACTAACAGATACTAGAAAAATCATTTAAAAGCTATATTTACTCATAAAATTTATTTGCACAATTTTTTGAATAAAGAAAAGGTGGAAAAACGTATAATTAAAAGAAATTAAAACCTAGAAATTAAGAAAATTACGGGTCCTCACACTCTCTCCCCTTTAAAGAAATTTCGTCCTCGAAATTTTCTTATCAGCGGAATCCATCAAATCTAAGGTACCCAACAGATCATACCTTCTACGTCCTCAGACGAGTCAGGGACCTGATGATGCTTCAGGGAATATACTCGAGCCGGTACTTTCGCTCCAGTCCCTTCTCCTTTCGACTGTCCAGGGTTGGTCTTGGCTGGTTGCTGAGAGTTAGTCTTGGTTGGTGGCGGAGTCCCTCTCCGCTCGCGCAGGCGAGCTGGACAGTTAGCAATCCGATTTCAGCGCTTCCACAGCGCAAGCATTTTCCTTCTTTCTTCCAGCAATTAGTTTCAGTATGATTTGGCCCTCCACAATATCCACAGGAACCACGAGTAGCAGAGACTGATCCCCCCTGTGGAACACCACCTGTCACCCCCGGTAGCCGTACTTCCCCGTTTCCCTTTCGAACTTTAGGGATTGTACTATTATCCGCTTGTTCTGAGCTGCTCCCCGGAAAGTCCCTTTTTCTTGCTTGGAAGTTTCTAACTTGTAACCTTGCAGTTTCAACGCGCTGGGCCTTCTCCACCGCATCACTAAAGGCATTAAGTTGGGCTACCGCCAGATCCTTTTGAATTTCAACATTTAATCCCTGGATGAATCGCCTTATCCGTCTTTGTTCAGTTACAATCAGTTCGGGCGCAAACTTAGACAACCGAGTGAATTGACTCTCATACTCGGCTACGGTCTGAGTTCCTTGGCTAAACCGAATAAATTCATCTTCCTTCTTTTCTTGGATTAGAGGAGGGAAAAACTTGGCATTAAATTCCCTCATAAAGTTCGCCCACGTCCTCGGGGTTTGTTCTCTTTCCCATTTCATTCGAATGACATTCCACCAGGAACGGGCGGCTCCCTCTAGTTGAAAGACAGCAAATGTTACCTGTCTCTCCTCGGTATAGTGTAAGGCTGCGAAAATATCGATCATCTTCTCCAGCCACTTCTCAGCTACGTCAGGATTAGGGCCTCCAAGAAATTTGGGTGGGGAGAACTTCTGAAATCTCTCAAGGGCTCTATCCTCGCCCTCTATGTGATTACCAGGATTCCCAGGGTTGGGGTTAGGGTTTTGACCTTGTTGGTGCACCACTTGGGCTAGCAAATCAGTCATTTGCTGCATGGCAACAGCTATTTGGACATTGGGGTCAACCCTAGGTTCAGGGTTTGGTTCATATGAGGTTTCTCCAGTGCGCCTCTCAGATATAGGTTGCCTAATTCCACGCCCGCGGCCCCGTCCACTACGAGTGCCTTCCATTGGTCTAATAAATCTAGGGTCGAAGCGGGAATATAATATTAAACATAGGTAGGCAAAAGCAAGTAGCAAAAGGTACGCACAGCTCAAAAGTATACATATATAACATAACTGTATCAAACAAGCCACACAGTAGCAATCAATTAGATACAAATCCATGAAAATAGCGGGGTTTTCCAAAAGTACTATAGACACGCTAGGTCACAAGTACAAGAATAACTAATGAAAAGCTTTTCCCCTCTAGGGCTCCGTCCTTAATCTACGAGACCAACACCATTGATATCTTAATCAAGGTTGATCATGCTTAACAACACCCAAACAGACTGCGCGAAGTTCCATCGAATCACATTGCTAGTTCGCCCAAGTCCTTTCTAACCTAGGCTCTCATCTCTTTCGTATCCGGGCGCAAGAATCCCATCTAAGATAATTCACAACTCGAGCGGGCCGGTCCCAAGCGTAAATCATCCATATTAACGATTCCTACCCGACATACATTCCTAACTTCCTCAAATCCCATGGAAATGATCCTTACACTTATGACATGCACAGTTCATCGCTTACGCTCAAACGAGCACATATTCCTTTTGACGCCTTCACGAAAGCAGGGCCATAACACCACTTGGCCCAAGCTCTCTCCGCGCAGAGACCACGCGAAGTGGCTCTGATACCACCTGTGACAGCCCCACCTCACCTTAAGGCGAACCAAAGTGTTCAGCGGACCGCCTGCCCAGCTCTCGTCAGGACTACGGAGTCGAATCACACAAATCAGATGTTACGCGAGATAGGACCCAAAAGAAATGAACGATTGAAGACTGCCAAGCTTAAACATGGGGAAAACGCTTTCATGTATATACATGTCGCTAGGTTTACAATTCAAATGGAACCAGTGAAACGAAATACATTTAAGGTTTGCTCATTCTCGAGGAGCTGTACAAAAGAACAAAAGATTTTATAACTAGCTCAACTCGCTTCTCAAAATCATGATTTCCAAAAGAGGTTCCTGTAAGGAAAACAAAGATAACGAGGAGGGGGGTGAGCTTACGCCCAATGAGGTACCAAACATGTAGCAGAAAAATCAGGTATTTCACGTTATACAAACCAGATACACATGCTCGCTATAAAGTAAGACAGGTAAACACAAGAACTCAAATAGGAAGGATACAGGTGGCTCACAGGAGCCAGCTTTCCAGCGCAGTACTTGACCCAAGCCGGTTGACTCTCCGTTAACGTATATAGAACCAACACGTCCGTAGACCCCACTTTACACCAAATTCCGTCCACCAAACACCCCTTTACCGGGCCCGCTCATCTCAACAGAAACAGAAAAGGTAATACTCGAGTATACCGGAATCGAGGGTCTCAATAACCAAAGATCCCAAAACAGACTACCGTGGTTCGTTATCTAATCGTCCAGGCCCTTGCCGGCCCGACTCGAATAACTTAGCCACAGGATTTGAGCTCATAGGTCACAGAAAGGTCGTTGGTTACAAGTTTCCAAACTACGTCCGAACAGATACAGATACAGATACAGATACAGATATCAGATATAGATACAGATTCAGATTGACACCAAAATTGGCATATGAGCAGACAAGGGAACGAGTGTGATAAAGTACACCCTCGTCTCAAACAAATTAAACAGATTGCAGAGCAATGGAGGGGAGTGGTACACTCACCGGTTCAAGTACAGATACCTCAAAAGTTTTCACTTCGGATTGGCTTTAATCGCCAAGAAACCCTAAAATAATCAAAGTAAAACCAATTGAAGGTTTCACATCCAGAATCGAGTAAACAAAATGCACATGTGAGGCTCGACTACTAGTCGTATGCCTCGCCAAATAATTACTAATGCAAGGGTACAAAACATGATTTTTGGGAACAAAAAGGTAACATGAAGACCTGGGTTCAACAACCCAAAAGCCCTTAATTTCTATCACAAGCCAATTCAAACTTAAAGGAACCAATCGGCCTAGAAAAATTGGACAGCACTTCCCCTAAATTTCTTACTTTTCCAGCCATCACGGCTTCATTATTTTCCTCAATCAACTCCCAAAGTCATACTCAATATACATTCATCACCACAGCCGTTCAATAGTCTCAAGGTTATCCAAGTACAAAAGTTAGTTAGGAAAATGACCGGAAATAAAAGTCAAGCCCTAGAATATTCCAATAAGCACAAGAAGACTCGATTACAAGTCATAAATCGATGCCAACACGATCACAATAGGGTTCCATAAGCATATATAAGCATTAGAGGAAACCAGAAAAATCCGGAAATGGAATTAGCTTTAGCCCTGAAAAAATAGTTTTTGACCTCATTTTGCGGTAATGGCACCAATTTCACTACGATTTTTGCATGAGGGTGCAAGATCCACCATTTCGAAGCTAAGAGACAGGGCTACAACATCACAGAAGGTCACTCAACCCAGTTTTGAGTGCAAACAGGTCAAAAATGCAAGATACTACATCAAAACGTAAGACAGATTCACCAAAACGTATTCTAGCGGAAACATCATAACTCAGGCTCTCCAAGTCCAAATCCAGAAATTCTAAAACCAGCTGAAAGCTAAGAAACAGGGATAAATTTCATCAGAAGGCCTCAACAACCAATTCGGAAGCAATTCCAGCCAAAACAACCAATTACAGGCGCAATTCTTACATTCGGATAAAACCAGGACAGCAACGGTAATTTCGACTTGTCTCATTCTACACTACTCCGATTGATCTGAAATTTTGTAGGCACCTCTAAAATGTCATTCCCTACAACTTTCATGTTTTAAACCAAGGCCAATTCGGCCTCTAACTAGGAGCTAAAAATTCGGGCAGAATGTTCCTTCACAAAACCTAATTTTCTGAAATTTCTTCCAAAACAGAAATTGATTGCAATTGTCCACTTTTTCCACCTTCTAGCTTCATTACATAACATTTCCAATCATCATACATGACCACACAATCATGCTTATATTAAAACAGAAAAATCCCCAAAAATAATGAAACTTCATCACTTCAACCACAAATCAAGAAATAATCCATAATATTGCATCCCATACCACCACTAATCATGATTTAGGCATCAATTAAGGGAGGAGATGGGTTCATCCACTACTCACCTTAGTAAAACAAGAGGGAGAGCAACTTGTCACCTTAGCTTCCCAAACAACTCCACCAAACAACTCACAAACACTAAGTGAAGAGGTTTTATGGAGTAAAACTAAAATTAAACGGTTAAAAGTGAAGATTAAGCAAGCTTGGAGCAAAGAAATTGGAGAGCTTTTCTTCCCTTATTGCTTGAAGGTGGCCAGCCATATGAAGCTTAGAAATGAAGATATTTTGGTCAATTTTTGAAGTTATTATGGTAAATGGTAAAAGGTTGATTAGTAAGTCAAAACAAGATTTAATCATATGGTGACACATGTCACCTTCATTAAATGTATGCCTAACTTTTGTGTCTCTCTTACAACAATCCACTTGGCAACCTCTCGATATCTCATAACACCTGGTAAATTAATTTCAATATCCAAAACTTAACCTAGTTGGCCGAATTTTACCGAACTTTCCGCACTAGCGGGTCCCACGTCCAATATACGCTCTTAATTTCTCAAAAACTAACCGATACTAGAAAAATCATTTAAAAACTATATTTATTCATAAAATTTATTTGCACAATTTTTCGAATAAAGAAAAGGTGGAAAAACGTATAATTAAAAGAAATTAAAACCTAGAAATTAGGAAAATTACGGGTCCTCACACTCTCTCCCACTTAAAGAAATTTCGTCCTCGAAATTTTCTTATCAGCGGACTCCATCAAATCTAAGGTACCCAACGGATCGTACCTTCTACGTCCTCAGACGAGACAGGGACCTGATGATGCTCCAGGGAATATACTCGAGCCGGTACTTTCGCTCCAGTCCCTTCACCTTTCGACTGTCCAGGGTTGGTCTTAGCTGGTTGCTAAGAGTTAGTATTGGTTGGTGGCGGA